>NW_024081142.1:30691-83731 GCF_003009895.1 Hyaena hyaena | reverse complement strand
TTTTTTTTTTTTTTTTTTTTTTTTTGAGAGAGAGAGAAACAGAGTATGAGCAGGGGAGAGGCAGAGAGCAGGAGACAAAGAATCCGAAGCAGGCTTCAGAGCTCTGAGCTGTCAGCACAGCCTGATGCAGGGCTCGAACTCACGACCCATGAGATCATGACCTGAGCTGATGTCAGATGCTTAACTAACTGAGCCACCCAGGCACCCCTAGATTTCTACTCTTTTTTTTTTTTTAAATGTTTTATTTATTTCTAGCAGAGAGAGAGAGAGACAGCGTGAGCAGGGGAGGGTCAGAGAGAGAGGGAGCGACAGACTCTGAAACAGGCTCCAGGCTCTGAGCTGGCAGTCAGCACAGAGCCCAACGCGGGGCTCGAACCCACGAACCGCGAGATCATGACCTAAGCGAAAGTCGGAAGCTCAACCGACTAAACCACCCAGGCGCCCCTAGATTTCTACTCTTAATACAACAATAATAATGTCTAATTTGTGGAACTTGAAAAAGAGAACAAGTATATGGAGAAACCACATATAAGTCAGAAAACTATGACAGGAGTTAAAGTTCTCACATTTTTCCAGAAAAGAGAGGAAATATTGATTAACTTAAGACTTTCTAGAGCAAACAATCAAAAATACCATACATGGAGTATATAACTTAGAAGGAAAAATTTTAGTATGAATTGTAGACTCAAACACTCTGAAATAAGGCAATAAAAGGGGAAAAGGGATACACACAAAAAAGCTATAATAATTATAAAGCATAAAATCATATTGTCAAAATTAACCCAAGTACATCAGTAAATTAAAGCAATTTATATAAACCAACATCTCTGAGTTTAAATGAGAAAGATGGCTAGAATGGGGCTACTTACCTGTGTGAAGATACACAGAACTAAAATACAATCATGCTTATAATTTGAAAATGGGAAACCGTATAGTAGGTAAGTAGTAACAAAATCTGGAGTGGCTATATTTATAGTAGACTAAACAGACACAAAACGCAAAAAATTATTACTAAGACAAAGAGAGTCACTGTTTATGAATAAATGTTCAATTTGGCAGGAAAACACAATTCTAAACTTGTATGTTCCTAATCAAATAGGTTGAAAACATGTAACTCAAAAATTGATGGACCTACAAAGAGGAATATGCAAGTTCACCGTCACCCACAGTGAAAAATATTATCATAGTTTTCTCAATAATGTATAGACCAAACACCTTATGGACTTAAACAGCACTATTAAAAGCATGATGTAATAGACATAAGCAGAACATGAAACCCAACAATTACACTCCTTACACACATTTTTTCCAAACATATGTTAAACGCTGTGGCACAGACAGGCAGAAGACTCCCAGTAACCATTCTCTTTCTCCTCTGAGACTTTACCTGGGTACTTGCCATTCCAAATAAGGCACTACATTTTCCCAGTATCCTTTGAAGGTAGGCATGGCCACCTTACTACATTTTGGCCAAGAAGACATAAGTAGAAGTGATATGTGCCATGAGGAGAGAATACATATTCTTTCCCTTCCAATTCCTCCTTCCTCCTGTCTGGTGAATGCTTGGCATGGTAGTGTGTGCAAAGAGATTAAAACAAGAATGTTCACAGCACACAATTCGCAATAGCCTAAAACAGGTTAACACCTCAAATATCCATCAACAGGGAAAGGTGTAAGTAAATTTGGAAAATCCAAATGATGGAAAACTATTCTGGAATAAAAATGAATGAGGAATAGCTATACTTGTTAACATAGCGTAGAAGGAAATTAACAGAACACAGAGGATATGTATAGTATGCTTCCAGTTACATGAAAATAAAAAAACTAAATAATTTATTTTAAAGAGATGTATACTAATGTAGTTTAAAAACTGTAAAAAAAAAAAAAAGCCAGACAATAATAAATTCAAAATTCAGCAGAGTAGATATTTCCTCACGGGACAGAAGAGAGATACAACTAAGGAGAGGTATGCAGAGAGCTTCAGACATAACCAGTGACATTTTAGGCTAGGTGGTTACACAAGTTAATTTTATTATCCAACTTGAAATTGTGTATATATAGATGTTATCTAAATATATCCATTTTCTTTTACATGTAAAGTATTTCATACTAAAAAGCAAATTTAGAAGAGATGGTCAGTAGGAAAACTACCAGATTCTAGATTTTTAGATCTTTAAAAGCCTGGAATAATTATAACTTATCTATAGTTTAATGTTTAGTAAGCACTTCTGAGATAAAATAAGAACAGAGAGAATATTGTTATTAAGTGGTTATTTGATGAGCCTTTCACTTGGAGCACGCAAAAAAGAACGAATAAGAATTAGTAAGCAGCCTACACTAATTGCAGGATAAATACTCTGAATAATTCCTGGGGTGCAACATTTGCAACCGGTCATTGCATAGTTGCAGCAAGGATCACCTTCTTCCATTAATCTTTGGCAGAGAAGAGTAACAAGTGGAAAAAGCTAATGATTTGTGTTCAACCTCATCTCTGCCCACATTCACCTGTTTCTGGAGATGTTAACTAGATCTCCTGTATTAGCTCCCTTGAGTTGATCCCATGTTAAGCTTTCTTTTCCCTTCTAAATCCAATTCCTCAAAAAGACATGTTTTTCACTTGGAGAATCACACCTCACAAGGCTCTCTTTGGCCTAGCCTTTCTCTTAAAAATCAAAATTAGGAGCACTGGGTGGTTCAGTCGGTTAAGTGTCTGACTTCAGGTCAGGTCATGATCTTACCTATCATGAGTTCAGGCCCTGTATCTAGCTCTGTGACGTCAGCATGGAGCCTGCTTCAGATCTTCTTTCCCCCGGTCTCTCTTCCTTTCCCCTGCTTGCATTCGCGCTCTCTTTCTCTCAGAAATAGATAAACATATTAAAATAACAAAAATAAAAATTAGTTTCTTAAAAAAGACTAAACTTTTATTTTTCTGGGGTACCTGAATGGCTCAGTCAGTTAAGCATCAGACTACAGCTCAGGTCATAATCTCATGGTTCCTGAGTTCAAACTCGGTATCGGGCTCTGTGCTGACAGCTCAGAGCTTGGAGCCTGCTTTGGAGTCTGTGTCTTCTTCGCTCTCTGCCTTTCCTCCACCTGCTGTCTCTCAAAAATATAAACATTAAAAAAAATTAAACTTTTATTTTTCTGTTCCCAATTTGCTAGTGCTATAAGGAACTAGAAATTCCTTCATTCTAAGGACCCAGAAGTAACAATACAACCTACAAATCACCAATTCCTTACCAATATCGTTCAAATCACGTCTGCTGTCTACTGAGACCTAGCTTATTCAGGAGAGCAATTCAAAACACTCCCGTTAGTCCGCTAGTCCGGGTAGGGCCTCCTGGCTGCCTGGCCTTCCTCCCCAGCTGTGCCACACCACCACCTCCCAACCAGGCCAACCTTTCCTTCTGATCTGACCCATATTCCAGGGGCAGCAGGCAGCAGCCTCATCTGACTGGCTTGGGTGACTTCCATACAGGCTTCCTCCCCCCTGCTGTCACTTAGTTTCTATTAGAGGTCTGATGATTACAGTCGTGCATCGAGTTCCCTATCATTACATAAGACATCTGGGACTCTGTAAGTTCCTTGAAACACCAAAATTTTCAAGGAGCTTTGGGGAAAAAGAAAAAGGCAAGGAGGATGGGGGGAAATCACTATAAGGCTGAACAAACCACAATGTGTTTATAATATAAATAAATTATTATGTAAATAAACACTAGGGGCAGTGAAGAGGAATATACACTCCCAGGGGTCCCATTTATTCATAAAAGACACTGCTGGGTCTCCTGAGAAGACCTCTGGCCCAGTCGAGGAAGGACTAATTAGGACCCATGGTGAGATTTTCAATCTTTCCAGGCAAACAGCTGCTGGCGCTAGGGTGCCCTTTACCCTCTGGCCTGCTCTGCATTTCCAGGTCAGAAGCCAGACTTCCCCATGGCTGCTTTTGGTCCCTGGGGATGTGGCACCAGCCGGTCCTCATTCCCTGGGCTGGGAGCCTTCAGAGCAGTCCTGGTCTTACTCTCATTTGCATCCTTATTCTTCATACAGCCTATGAATAATTCTAAGTGCAACTTGGGGGCAGGCAGCCTTCCTTCCCCAGTTCCATCTTTTTCTTCAAATGGACAAGTACTTTGGAATCCACATTTCACAGTGAGGAGGGGCCTAGGGAAAAGAGGTCTTACGTTACCCAGAGGTTGGGAGGAGTATTCCCACAGAGTGTGGAGTTCTTTAGGTGAAGAGTACATGTTCAAGGGGGGCAGAGAGATAATAAAATTGCCCATAAATAGAAATTTTAAACTCTCTACAGCTGAATGCTGGGGGAGACAATCCTGGCCATTAGACGCTCAAAGTGTCCATTACTTAATGGTTAAGACCCTCCCAATAAGCACATAGCTTCCTCATCAGGCAGGCATGACACTGAATCTCCCCTTTGGAACTCAGTAGCTTTCTGACATTGGAAATAGTACTTCACGTCCAAGGGCCTCAGTTTTCCTATCTGTAAAACAAGATTAATAATCTATACCTCAAAGATATGCTGTAAAGATTAATGGAGACAAAGTCAGAAGCATAGTGTCTGGCATAGAGTTAGCCTTCAGTACAGGTTAGATACTATTATTAATCCCCTAAGACGCAAGAAAAGACATTTGTAAACCATAGAAGCATCAAGTTCTGGACATGAAAGTGTATAACTGTGCATCATTCATTTGGGCAAATGACATTTGACCATACTGAAGAGTATGGGAACTCTATGGAAGGGGCAGTGATAGACATTATATGGGAACCTCCCCAAATTCACTCCCACCCCAGGCCCCTACTCTCTGCTCCCTACCTTAGACATGGTTATGTGGTTTTCTAAGAACTGCAGCTCCTAGTCCCTCATCAAAGCATGCCTCTCTCCTGCCCTTAAATTCTGTTCTGTGCAGCTAATCTGAAAAGGTAAGCCACTCTGGTGTTTTCTTGGCTGCTCAGATGCTATTCTTCTCAGAAGGGAAACAGCAGAGAAAACGATCCTATCCAGAGGAGGCATCCTAATGGTGGAAATTACAGGCACACAGTTGGGAGCCAGTGAAGAAAGAGGGTTTACAGATAGGCAGAGAAGAGTCAGCCTGGCACTGGTTGGTCAGTTGGTCACTGGACAGAGCACTGTTTTCCAAGAAAGAGTCAAACAAGTCTGAGGGCTGCAGTTATGGACAATGACTAGGGAAAGGAAAACAACAATAACAAAAAAGAATTAACATGAAATAATGTGAAAGAATCTCTAAAAATGTAAGGTGATTTTAAGGTCTGAGGTAAGGAAGAAAATGACAGTGACTTTGCCATAGGAATTGCCGCTTGCAATTCTCCTTAAGACTGGAAACACGGGGGCGCCTGGATGGCTTAGTTGGTTAAGCATCCGACTTTGCTTAGGTCATGGGTTTGTGGGTTTGAGTCCCGTGGTTTGTGGGTTCGAGCCCCGCATCGGGCTCTGTGATGACTGCCAGCTCAGAGCCTGGAGCCTGTTTCAGTCTGTGACTCCCTGTCTCTCTGACCCTCCCCTGCTCACGCTGTCTCTCTCTCTCCTAGAAATAAATAAAACATTAAAAAAAAAAAAAGACTGGAAACACAGGGGCACCTGGGTGGCTCAGTCATTTGAGTGTCTGACTCTTGTTCTGGGCTCAGGTCATAATCTCACAGTTCATGGGTTCGAGCCCCACATCAGGCTCTGCACTGACAGTATGGAGCCTGCTTGGGATTCTGTGTCTCTCCTTCTCTCTCTGTCCCTTCCTTGCTTGCTCTCTCTCACACACACACAAAAAAGGAATAAACTTTTTAAAAAATTTAAACACAGTGCTCCAGGGGCGCCTGGGTGGCTTAGTCGGTTAAGCGTCCGACTTTCGCTTAGGTCATGATCTCGCGGTTCATGGGTTCGGGCCCGCGTCGGGCTCTGTGCTGACTGCCAGCTCAGAGCCTGGAGCCTGTTTCAGTCTGTGACTCCCTCTCTCTCTGACCCTCCCCTGCTCACGCTGTCTCTCTCTCTCTCCTAGAAATAAATAAAACATTAAAAAAAAGAAAAAAAAAACAACAACACAGTGCTCCATAATCAACAACTATTCTTCTATAGATCCTTAGCACTTGAGAGGAAAACTTCCTCACCCTTCTTTAAAAGTAAAATTTTATTTATTTATTTTTTTAAATGTTTTATTTATTTCTGACAGAGAGAGAGAGAGAGAGAGAAAGAGAGAGAGACAGAGAGCGCATGAGCAGGGCAGGATCAGAGAAAGAGGGAGATACAGAATCTGAAACAGGCTCCAGGCTCTGAGCTAGCTGTCAGCACGGAGCCCGACACGGGGCTCGAACCCACGAACCATGAGATCATGACCTGAGCCAAAGTCAGACACTTAACTAACTAGGCCACCCAGGCACCTCTCAAAGTAAAATTTTAAATGTGATGGCAATGTTCCTTAGGTCAGTTTTGCTCTTCATATATTTGGGCATAAAACCCCAATGGACTCTTAAACTCTTAGATGAGTATATTCTAATTATGTCTTTCTTATGGGACTTTTGGAAATCAATCAAGGAAACTTTCAGGACCAAGTAAGGAGCCCACATATGTCCACAGATGCCAGATATATAAGTTCCTTTTTAATAAGAAAAGGAGGTTTTTACATAATAGATGTAACTGTAATGAAGGTCAAATCTGAGGAAATGTCATGAATTGATAATGTAGCAGAAACTGACAGTTGTCCCTTAGGGCCCCTGCTCCCTTCTTCTGTAATAATAAAACCCCTGGTTTTTAACTAGCACATAGCCATATGGCTGCATTCTACCCAACCCAAAACAATCAAATGTGATTTGTGCAACTGCCAGGCATTGCTGAAAAGGGAAGGGGACAGCTTTTCTACCTGCCCTTATCTGCTTCCACTGGCTGGAATGCAAGCAGGCTTGGTAGCTCAACTGGGCAGTGTGGAAGAGGGACACCCGAGGAATGGTGAAGCTGTGAGACTGAAGGAGCCTGGGTCCCTTGTACAAAGCACGTACTGAGCCAACCTTGTAGTGTTTACACTGAACTGTCACACAAGAGCAACTTGTGTCCCTTTTAAGCCACTATAGCTTGGGGTCCCTGTTATAAATGCCTACACATTAGCCAGCAGGTTATTGAGAAGATTAGACTTTGCAGAACCTACATTATCCAGTTTTGTTTTTCTTTGAGGAAAACTCCTGAGAATGAAAGCTTGGCATTCTGTATTCCTGCATAATTTTCTAGAATCTAATACCTGGGGAACTAAATTTAAATATCTACCACTCCTCATTGTAGTAGCACCTTGAATGAACTTCCTAGTTCAGAAGAGCTATTTTCAAAGCCAACTTTTTTTTCCCATACATAAAATCATTCATGAATAAACACATTATTTTGGAAGCCAAACTTCGAAGCAAGAAGAAGAGAAAGAAGGTAAAAAAAAAAAAAAAAAAAAAACAAAACCCAGAAAATCAAAGTATCATTTGGATTGCATAGCAACAGCAACACAAAAAAAAAAAAAAAAAAAAACAAAACCCAGAAAATCAAAGTATCATTTGGATTGCATAGCAACAGCAACACACATATCCATTTACTTCTTTTCCTTTTTAACTACCCAAGTTCTTCAAGCTTCAATCACATCAGGTTTTATCAGTTGAATCTCAGTGAGCCACCATGTGCTCCCCAAATTAAAGATAGCTGATGATCCCAGACCTTGTTTCCTCCATTCTACGCCCATAGGCTGAAGATTTCTGACCTCACAATATGTAGATGGATGCTAAAGAAAGTAACTGACAGAGTTGCTTGGGTAGTGCCAAATACAAATGAACTAGCTCTAGGAGATGGTGACAATCTGGATACTTTTATTTTGATTCCCAGACAATAGCCTGTAGAATAGACTGTTTGCCGGTCTTACAGAATTCTGAAATTTTTGTCTCCATTCCTAAGTCATAGGAAATACAGTTTTAGAGCTATCAGGGACCTTAAAAGTCATCAAATCATTCATTTATGTTAAAAAATGCATACTGAACACCTACCATATGCATAGCCCTGTGATACACACTGGAGATAAAAGGATAAACAAAACATAATCACAAACCTCAAGGAGTTCATGGTTCAGTAAAGAAAAAAATCACTGGAAGAATCACATTACCATGTGATAAGGACTGTATGATGGAGTGAATGACTGAGTTTGCTACAGAAGGCTCCAGAGAATAGGTGATTCTTGAGCTGGATTTTGAAGAGTGTTGCAGCGTTTTTCAGGAAGATATATGAGTATTCTCAATAAAGTGAATGGAATATAGGAAGGTTGGGAAGTAGTGAACGTATCAGGTAGGTTTAGGAACAGGTAGTAATCCACAGTTGTTCATGGGGGAAATGATGATGGAAAAGGCTTGAAATGGAATAGGAATCGTGAAGAGCCTGATGAATAGGACTTATAAGTCCTTCTTCCCCAGACAAAGCCAGGCCTAGACATATGGGCTCCTTCAGCAGGCTAATAATTGGATGTCTCTTCAAACCAATAGTCTCTAAGTATTTTTTCTACACTACGGTTATTTAGTGGGGTTGGAAGTAGAATCAAAAATCTATTAACAAAACAGGTACCCATACTAATCCATTCATACCAGACAAAGCAGAATTTAAATTTTGCAAAGAATTCAGTTAAATGGTTCTCACTTTTCTATAGTTTTTTTCTCTCTTCAGTTTTTTCCTACCCTTTTCCAAATTTGACATCTTCTTGGGAACCATATTAAGGTTTTAAAATTGATTCAATGATAAAGTAAATCACTCTTATGTGATAAACAACACCTTGACGTGCATATTTGGTTTCTAAATTTCAGCTGCCTGCCAACTTTCCACTGACTGAAACCTTGCATGCATTGAGCAAAGTACTTATCAGAAAAAGGGCAAGCCAGGGAGGATTGTTTTTAAGTTTTCTAATGTGGGCTACCTTCCACTGCATTGGGAATGGAATCAAGTTACTTGTTCCCAGCCATGTAAGGACTTGAGTGTGGAAACCTGAGTTACCTGGCACCATTTCGGTAACTCAGAGATAGACTTCCCACGCAGCTCCTAGGTTAGCCTACCCTTTCTCAGACTTTGTGTCTGGACCAATAGTTTTCATACTCTACTTTTTGAAGTCCTTCTAATTTTTAGTTGACCTTCAATCGAATGAAATCTTCTGGAAACCCAATGCATAAAAGTGATAAAGGCAGAGCCTCCTGACCAGAGCAGAGGAATACCTAAGACCTTTCTTGTTAACATCAGTGGTGCCTAGATATAAACCTCAGGATTCTGTGGCTCTAAAAAATGGGGAGCTCATGAATGTATTAAGCAGGAGTAACATTTTTGCAACATCTGCCTTTTGCAAAGGAAGAAACTATAGGCCAGATGAAGCTCAGACCATGCGTGGACAATGTATCTGCGGTTGTTGGAGAGGAGAAAATTAATTAGTCCTGCCAGACTCTGGTTGTAAACACACACACACACACACACACATACACACACACACACGGGACACCCCCTCCCACCCATATAGCACTTACTGTGAAAACATTAACCTCTTTAATGTGGCTGCTTCCAAAGGGGACAGCAGCTTGAGAGGTGGCATGGGGTGAAGCTCATTATCACAGGAGAGCTGGTCATGAAGCAGCAGAGGCAGACTTTTCCTGCTGGGAGAGTCACTCTTATCCGCCTGCTTTACCAAGTAACTCTGTCAACATGAATCAAGGCAAGGTGGGGAGCACATATTTGCTCATATGGATACACAGTTACAACAAAAGCCTGGGCAACGTGGGTAGTTGGGCTCCTTCTCAGCAGGCCATCTGGGCCTCAGAGCCAGCAGCCCTCTCAGACCTCGGCTCCGGCACCTGCAACACCAATCATCTCAACAGCTGCTGCTCCTAACAGGAGTCCCCTCTGGGCAACGTTCATTCCTTTGTTACAGTCAGCTTGTCTTTCAGTTCTAAAGTCAAGAATCAGGCTTACACACTTTGCCTTAAAAAATGTTCTTCAAATGCTTTACATCAGAGGTAAGCATGTATGAGCTTATAAGTATGCTTTACAGGCAATGCAAGGAGTCTGGTACCTAAAATTTCACCTTTAAAAGTACTTGTGAGAATCCATGTAGTCCTTTCTCCCAAGGCCTTTCTCCAGGTCAGCCCAAGGAATACACCGTCGTTACCTAAACTTTTGTATTTTAATCTTCAACTACTCAGTTTGTGGGTCCTGAATGCCTTTGAATATACGATGAAAGCTACAGACCCTCTTCCAGGAAAATACACAGAATTTTGCACACAATTTCAGCGGGTTCATGGATCCCTAGAGACATGTTATGAAAACCCATCCCTAGGCTGACAAGCATTTTCTTTCTCCAATTATAAGAAGATTGCTGGGCCAAGAAGGAATGGAGCTTGTCATTACCAGCTACAATCAAGTCAGTCTTTATTGATCTGTTCAATAAGCTGGTCAGGTTAACAGCCATATCCCCTCAGCTATACTCATTGGGATATTTCCATTCTAACGGAAGATAGAGTAGAATGCTAGAAGGCATAGTTGCTGCCTTTTCTCTCCTCCATATTTGCTTCCTGAGTTTCTATTCCTCCAACACTACCATAAACATTGACTCTTGATCACATCATTCTCCTGTTTGAAACACTTCAGTGGCCTATTGGCTCCTCCAGGACAAAGTACAAGTTCCCCAACATGATTTGATGGTCATTCATCTTCTTCTTCTGGCTTATTACTCTTCATTCTTTGCCTCTGTGTGGTTCCTACACCTGGAAGAGCAGAGAGAGTCTACCTCATGCTTCTGCCATCTCATGTCCTGTGTCTCTGCTCATGTAGTCCCCCAGCCTACAATGTTACTCTTCCCTCACCTGACTAATCTCTAATCACCAGTTCACTCAGCTGGCATCTCCTCCAGGGAGACTTTGCTGACCCCTCTGTGTGTCCTTGATCTCCTTGAGCTTCCTTTCCCCTTCCAGGGAAATATCCCTGGGAGCATATGTGGGCTTGTTCACTTTGTATAACCAGTGCCTAATGCATGGCAGGTAGTCGGTAAATGTTAGAGGAAGGAAGGAAGGAAAGATCCTCTGAATATACCCATTCAACTCAGGAACACTATATTCTCTAACAGGACAAGGGCTCCCTGAAAGCTGATACCTGCATAACAATGCTAAATCACAGGAAGGAGAGAGTAGGGTCATAATTAGCGTGAGGACCTTAAAAGAAGCAAACTACTCAGTTCCAGGTGAACGTGGTGTGCTATGCTCATCATCTTTTATTATAACATCGTGGCTTAGGGTCCAGAAGTTAAAGCAGGGTTCCTAGCCTTTGTTTCACATTAGAATCATCAAGGAGCTTTTTAAACATACTGGATCACACTCCCAGAGATTCTGATTTAACTGCTCTGGAGGGGAGAGCCTAGGCATTAGGAGTTTTACAAGCTCCTCAGCTGATTCTAATGTGAAAGCATGGCTAAGAGCCACCGCTGTAGTGCTGGACATGGGTTGAAGTCTAGCTCTGATGCTAAAGCAGCTGTGAACATTCTGGCAAGTCCCCCAATCCCTCTGAATCGCAGATTCCTCTTCATTTGGATAGTGTAAGGATTAAATGACACAATGACTGCCAAGTGATCAGCTCGGCATTCTGTAAGCAGTCACTAAGTGTTAGGTGATGTCATAAAGATATCACCAACTTTGTCCTCCCAAAGAGAAACTCTAGGATGGTGCTAGAAGAGATGATGAGCCACAAAGAATACCAGTTCCTATAAGACTGGCTGTCTGGGATGACACTTGGTTCAAGTATTCTGAAACCTATCAGATGCTCAAACAAAACCATCAATACCCCTTGGTTAACGAGATAAGATTACTGCAAGCAAATTAGTCAAGGATATATTGCAGCTATTTGCCAACGAGGCCTTGTAAGTAATACTGAAGTTCATGAACTTGATAAAGTAATAACAGTTTTCTTGGGCCCCAAGCTCATTGTGTCTGGCCAACATCAGCAAGTTGTTTGTCATTCAAAGACAGATCAAAAATCCTCATGTGCCGGAATCCAGCTCCGGCCAGGTCCAGGGGCCCCTGAAGGATGGACGGTGTCAGCGAGGGAGGGAGGAAGAGAGCCCTGAGATTCTTTCTGATCACCAGGCAGGCATCTCTGCCCTGTTGGTTTTGATGTCTTTATTTATAGGTCAAACGTTAACATGGCATCAGAAAATGGAATTTTTACAATGGATAGTTCTCTGTGATGTTTTCGAAAGGTACAGAAACAGGTTTCATAGAAGCATTCTTGCAAAACTGGCCCAAATATAGTGAGGTTGAGTAACTAAGAAAATAACAGGGCGTTCTTAGTGAAAAACAGGATAACATACACATTTTAATAACGCTAAGATTAATTCATAGGTTAAGCTGTAGATACTCTTTATTCATCCTCATCACAGCTGCCAGTGTAAGGGAAGGTGTTTGTGGAAGGAATGTAGGCCTTAGGGAAGGGACTGCTATACATCATTAGTTACCAAAGGTATAGAGTAACTTATGTTCTGCCCTTATCTGTTCCTTCTCTCTAAGTTAAGCTCTTTGTCTCCGGGCAAGACTTGATTTTCCAGTTATATTCTTTATGGCATTGGAGAGCCAACCATTCCTTTAAAGAGTTTAGCTCATTTCCAATACATAGAATAAATAGCCTCTTTGAGTGTATTTACCTTTCTATCTAGTTTTCTGATTTCTTAAATAGCTAGGGCATGAGAGACATTTTGGTTAGCTGATTTATATGTTGAGCTGTATGAACCTCTTAGACTAATACAATGGTAGAAACAGAACTGTACACATAAAGGTCAATCTTTCTTTTATGAGTAAGGGTCATTAGCCTGTTCATAGCTCAAGGTAAAGTATGGAGGAAAACAGAACCTGCTGGAGACACGATGTCTGTTCCCATAATCAAAAGAAGTTGTTCCCACAATAAGTTGCTACACAAGGTGCAATCATCATACCAGAGCCAGAATAAGGGGACAAGTCACTCCCGATACCGATCAACAAGGTATCTTGGGGGTCAGTGCTCAAGCAGAAATAATTGAGTGGGGCTGGATATCGGTCATCATCTGATTGGCAAGAGACCGTGCCAATCCTTTAACCTCACCAGGAGCTTTCTCGACTAGTGGGCTCAGAATGGCTCCCAACACTCAGGGCACTAGGTAACATTAGCAGAGGGGCTCAACTGCAGATAAGAATCACCTGGGGACATGTTCAAGTACAGAACCTTGGGCTTCACTGCCAAGGATCTGCAGGGCTACCAAGAAGTGTTCAGAGAGAACATCCACCCAATAACTCTGAGCACCAAAAGCTACCTCAAATTTTATAAAAATAGTAAGGTACATTGATATGATATGAACAATGGAAATTTATTACATCATTCTTCCATAAGGTGTGAATCTTTAGAAACCACTGCTCTGTGAGAGCATGTAGGTGGCTCAGTCAGTTAAACATCCAACCCTTGATTTCACCTCAGGTCATGATCTCATGGTTTGTGAGTCTGAGCCACTCAATGGCCTATGTGTTGACAGTGTGGAGCCTGCTTGGAATACTATCTCCCTCTCTCTCTGCCCCTCCCCCCCTCATGTTCTCTCTTGAGCTTTCTCTGTCTCAAAATAAATAAACTTAAAAAAAAAAAAAGAATCCACTGCTCTTTGTTAAAATAAATTGTGTTGAGATATCATTTACATACAATAAAATGCACTCATCATAAGTGGAGGTTTTGTTGAATTTCGACAATTTTATATGCACATGTAACCACAATCACAAAGATTTCCAAACAAACATTTTCACCATACCGGAAATCCCTCTCCCTCTCCCAGTCGATCCTTACTCCACCTCCCAGACCAGCAAGCCCTGATCCCTTTCCAGTCACTTATAGGCTAGATTGTCTTTTCTAGGGTTCTTTTATGAATACAATAGGCAATGTGTATTTTCTCGTTTCTGGCTTCTTTCTGTTCAGCATAGTGTCTGTGAAATTTATCCTTATAGTTACCTATACATTAGTTTATTCCTCTTTATTGCTGAATCACTGTCCATTGTGAAGATATACCACAATTTGTTTATCCCTTCACCTACTGATGGACATTTGCTTGCTTTCAGTTTAAGCTTTATTCAGTTACAAAGACTAAGTCAAACTGTATTTACTACTGAAACAGTTTCAAGACAAGAACTGTAGCCCCTTTACTGAACAGACTGCTGACCCCAAGCCTCTCCTTTATGAAAATTCTAGAGGTGCCTTCTCCAGAGGTTCTGATTATGTTTCAGCTAAGCCCAGGAAACAAAATCTTTAATAATTATGGTTCTTCAGGGCACCTAGGTGGCTCAGTCAGTTAAGCATTGGACTTGGGCTCAGGTCATGATCTCACAGTTCGTGGGTTTGAGTCGAGCCCTACATTGGGCTCTGGGCTGACAGCTCAGAGCCTGGAGCCTGCTTCAGAGTCTGTGTCTCCCTCTCTCTCTGCCCCTCCCCTGCTCACCTTCTCTCTCTCTCGCTCACGCTCTCTCTCTCTCAAAAATAAATATTTTTAAAAACCATTTAAAAACTAATTATGCCTGTGTAAGCTAATGCCGCAAGTCCCCAAACTACCATGACAAATACTGTCCAAAGGCATGGTGCACTGACTAACTGCAGGTACAACCCATTTCTGGTCAGAAGGATTTGCATTTTTCTTCTGTGACAGAGCTAAGTAAGGAGCCTCTCTCTTAGACTCCACAGAGCTCACCAGGCTCCTGTAATCGAATGGCCAAGCCAAAGATGGGAAGGAAGCCAGGGCACTGCTTCCCAAACTGTGAATCCTGTCAGGTCAGCAAACTCACTGCTGTGGAAGATCCTCAGGGAGTCAGAGGCAGCAGTAAAACTCTTGATCACACCCTCCATCCTCAGTCCTTACAAAACACAACTTTTTATCTCCTTAAGGACTAAGACCTGAAGCGTATGCGACTAATGTCTGAAGCAAGAACCTGTAACAATGGCCACCACAAAAAGAAAGGTCATGAAACGACTGGAGAGGAATGGCCCTGAGCATCGCTAAAACAGCACAGATGGCCGAGATGGTATCTGAGGATGAGGCTCGGTGCTGACAAGGCTAGTCTGCTTGGCAAGAATCCTTTAACAAAGATCCAAGGAGAGAGTTTCAGAGGAGGTGAACACAAGAGACAGGATCAGGTTGGCCAAGGGTTGTGGAGTGAGTCAAGTTCAGCAACATGCTGCCTCTCCTTACCACCTTAAAGGTTACATTGGTTAATCATTGACAAAAGGATTCTCATTTTTCCTCCAAGAAAGACAAGCATTTTATTTACCCTTTTCTCCTCAAACCTCTCAATTGTTAAGTTCACTCCTTTAGGTTTTTCCTTTTTGGTAACACTATGAACCTTGTTGTTAGATACAAGAAATGAAGTGCATCCCTATGTTTCCACATGTACAGAATTTAGAAAACCATATGCTTTTCCTTTTCCTCCTTCTCCTCCTTTCTTCTCCTCCTCCATCTTTTTCTCTGCCTCCCCCTCTTCTTCCTCCTCCAATTCTCTTTTTTTGTGACCAAGTTTCATTTTTTTTGTGACCTGGCATTCTGCACAACACTGAGTGTGTAAGAAGTCAAACCAACAGAACATAGTATCACATTAATGCAGTCCATGACAGCCAATCTTGGCCTGTTAATAGAAGTGTTTTCAGTTTCTACAAGAGCAGTATGATTGGGAGCTCTTTATTATTTATCCATCCATCCATTCAAAAATATTTAACGAGGACTAGATAAATGCCAGGCACTGTGCAAGATGCCGAGGCTGTCAAGTTTAAATAAGACCTGTTCTTCTTTTCCAAGAGTTTACACCCCAATGGGAAACAGACATTGAGGCAGACAAATTAGAAGTTTGCTCTAGTGTAGGGATAGTTGGAAGACAGGAGTGGGGGCAGGGAGGAGAGCACTGCAGGAACTGGGAGACACTGCAGATTATTTTAAAAGCTGCTCTACCACCAGTGACCTCCATTCATGCAAGATCATAGCAGACTCAGTGGAGTGGAGGAAAGGATTTCAGGGCAGGAGTGCTAAGAAAATCTTTCATAATGTATCACCATACATGTTAGAACCAAACATGTTTGGTTTTTAACAAAATAAAATTATTAGCTCTACTCACTTGAAAATCAAGACTGTCTTAATTAATTCTTAATTCTTATCTGATAGGACTTTATCAGGTAAATCTGATATGTGAGCCTGCGGGATTAGAGATGAAATTACTCATGGAAGAAGCTGGCATTTCAAGGAAAATAACATGTGCTCTCTGAGAACCTCTTAAAGTTTGGCCAGAAGTTCTTACCAACCCTCTGTGCTGGCTGAATGCCTAATTTCTGGAGAATTCAAACATGTTAAAGACATTCCAAACCCATGATTGTCAAGAAACTCTCAAATGAGGATGGATGGCCAGAGACATTGTGAAAGCAGAAGGTAAGAATCAAGAGAAATATATGTTGAGGTTTTCCTGGGTTATTTTGGGGCTTCTTCTTGTTTTTCATATTCACCCATTGCTTCCTAGGGCTTACACCCTCATCTGACCCTAGAGATCCCCAGATCTGTGGATTCAGCCCTAACCTCTCCCTCCAATTGTAGAGCTCTGTGTCTACCTGCCACATTCAAACTTGGCATTTACCCCCTCCAGACCTTTGGTGGAGACAGAACATATATTACAGAAACGTATGGAAAAGCCTACCCTCTAATTAAGATAGAAATGGGGACTTTAGTCTCTTTTCCAGGATGTTTTTAAAAATAAAATCTGATAGTAACTAACAAAATGGATTAGTGCGAATTTCAGTTCTATTTCTTTTTCTCCTTAAAAAGTCCTAATATCAGAAAGACAAAAGACAAAGAGCCCCCAAGAAACCCAAATGAATGTGGCAGAAACTATTATTTGCTTCCACTCTTGTCTTTTGCTTAGTAAAAGGAACCTTGATTTTTTAATATTTTTAAAAATTTATTTCAGAGAGAGAGAGAGAGAAAGAGACAGCGTGAGCAGGGGAGGGTCAGAGAGAGGGGGAGATACAGAATCTGAAGCAGGCTCCAGGCTCTGAGCTAGCTGTCAACACAGAGCCCGACGCGGGGCTAGCACCCATGAACCATGAGATCATGACCTGAGCCAAAGTCGGACACCCAACTGACTGAGCCACCCAGACATGCCAAAGGAACCTTGATTTTATTTGGTCCAGCAATACACACAGCTGAAAGGCATTTCCCAGACTGCTTTGCAGTTAGCTATAGTCATGTGACAAACTCCTACTCAGTGACATGTAATAGGTGATGTACTGAGTAATATTGTATGGAACTTCCAAGAAGGCTGTGTAAGGAGATTTAAAGTTGTCAGACATTGCTGGGAAAAAGAGCCCTTTGTCTTTTCCCTCCTTCCTCCTTCCTACTGACTGGGACACAGATGTGATGGCTAGACCTTCAGCAGTCTTCTAAGAAGACTGGTGATGAAAACTATGTACTGACTTTTTAATGGCTTCATGGAGCTGCCATACAAAACCGTGACCTGCTTTCTTCCAAACTTCTTTTAAGTGAAAGATTTTAGACCACTGTGTACTTAGGCTACCATATTCAGGTCTTTGTTACAACAGAACCTAATCTTTACTGATACATTAAATAATTAGGTGTTAGGTATAATATCTAATAGAGAGTTAACTGTAATATTAGCAGTTAAAGCTTGAGAGAGACATACAGCTGTTTGGTGAGAGTGACAACAGATTAAAATCAGACCTCCCATTCTCAACATTATTGGGCAATGTTGGATGCACAGGAGTAACATGAGGGCAAAAGAAATGAATATTGGGTGGAAGGTCAATTGCATGGCCTCATAAAGTTCAAATGCCCTGGTAGCTCATGTTCCTCTTGGTCTTGTTTAATTGATTCATTTCTGGCTGAAATTCAGCACCAGGACACTCAGGCTCCAGAGCCTGCAATGGACTGGGTCAGATAGGAGCTACGTGACCCAAGTTAGCATCAAGCAAACCACCGTCACCATAACAACTGCTCTAATTTGTTTTATTAGGAAGCTAGTGACAAATCCATTCACAGCCAGAATCTAGCTTGGAAGAGGAAAAAGCTTCATTTAGTGGGGGGAAAAAAGTACTTTCTACTCTTCCAGCCCATCTATATTTCCATGCACATCTCCACCAAACCACAAGGCAAGAACCATCCCATCACTATAATGATAAACAGACAACAGGCCAGAGATCACACTTTTACCCCTTCCACCCTAACCTCCATATTTCACTGGGTCAAATATTTTGTATGGCCTCCAGGCCGTACTTCCACAATCAAAGACTCAGGTAGACTTCTGCTCTGGAATCAACCCTGCCCATGTGCCTCTGACTTTAGCACTCATTCAGAGAGGCTTAGAGCCCTGGTGCATGGGCAGAGACAGAACAAGGTTTCCCCAAAAGTTCAGTGGAGAGAATCTTTGCCTTTCCTTTATGTTTCTTTTGGCCCCTTGACATGAACACAGCAGGTCCTATGTCAAGGACTTCTTGGGAGCATTGTGAGGCAAGAGCATAATTCTAAACAATCCAGGGGAAAGCTACTTTTCATTGGGCACCCCCTTTCACACCACTTACTATCTTGCACTCTGTCATTTCTTAATTAAAAAAGGGCTTTAGAATATGAAAGAAAAATTAACCGGATTCTTAACACCTTGTCAAAGGCAACCCCACTCTCCATGGCATATTGAAAAGAGCCCTGTGGGGCGCCCGTGTGGCGTAGTCAGTTAAGCGTCCGACTTTCGCTCGGGTCATGATCTCGCGGTTCATGGGTTCGAGCCCCGCGTCGGGCTCTGTGCTGACTGCCAGCTCAGAGCCTGGAGCCTGTTTCAGTCTGTGACTCCCTCTCTCTCTGACCCTCCCCTGCTCACGCTGTCTCTCTCTCTCTCCCAGAAATAAATAAAACATTAAAAAAAAAAAAAATTTTGAAAAGAGCCCTGTTACGGACCACCAGAGGTCTGGGTTCAAGTGCTGGTGTTCTTTTTTTTTTTTTTTTTAAGCTGGGGATATATTTATTCAAGCGCCTGTTCTACTAATTATCTATGGAATCTGGGCAAGCCCAGGGCCTCAAGTTTTTTCTTTTTTCTATATTTGTGTGTGTGTGTGTGTGTGTAACTTGTAAATACCAAGCATTTGTCAAGGTGCTGAGAATTCAGAAGCAAACAAAACAGATGAAAAATCCTGCCCTCCCTCCTGCACTGTTGGTGGGAATGTAAACTGGTACAGCCCCTCTGGAAAACAGTGTGGAGGTTCCTCAGGAAACTAACAATAGAACTCCCTTATGACCCAGCAATAGCACTGCTAGGAATTTACCCAAGGGATACAGAAATGCTGAGGCATAGGAGCACATGTACCCCAATGTTCATAGCAGCACTCTCCACAATAGCTAAAACATGGAAAGAGCCTAAGTGTCCATCAACAGATGAATGGATCAAGAAGATGTGGTTTATCTATACCATGGAATACTACATGGCAATGAGAAACAATGAAATCTGGCCATGTGTAGCAACATGGATGGACCTTGAGGGTGTTATGCTGAGCGAAATAAGTCAGGCAGAGAAGGACAAATACCATATGTTTGCACGTATAGGAGGATTAGGAGGAACTTGACGGAGGACCAAGGGGGAGAAGAAGGGCGGAAATGGTGGGGGAAAGGGAGAGAGGCAAACCATGAGAGACTCTTGAATGCTGACAAAAACTGAGGACTGATGGATGTGGGGGGGAGGGGGGATGGGCATGAAGGAGGGCACTTTGGGGATGAGCACTGAGTGTTATGTAGAAACTAATTTGACAATAAACTATTTGTAAAAAAAAAAAAAAGAAAAATCCTGCCCTTTGTGGGGTTTATGATGGAATGGGGGTGGAGGTGGGGGATCAGACAGACCTTAAATGGAAAATGACACATGTATATTTATGTTTAGACTGATAAAAATTATGAAAGGAAAGTACACAGTTCTCAGAGGGAGGACCAGCTAATTTAGATTGAGGGAGACATAACATTTCAGCTGAAGCCTGAGGAATGGGCAAGAGTTAGCCAGGCAATGAATGGGAAAAGAGGGTTTCAAAAACAGGGATTAGACAGGCAATGGATCTAGAGTCCCTATTTCTCTTCCACAGCTCCAAAATAATAATAATTACAGGCACCTGGGTGGCTCAGTAGTTAAGCTGAGCTGATTTGGGCTCAGGTCATGATCTCACAGTTGTGAGATGGAGCCCTGGAGTAGGGTTTCGGATTAGGCAGGGAGCTTGCTTAAGAGTCTCCCTCAGCCCCTCCCCTGTGCACATGTGCATACTCTGTCTCTCTCTTAAAAAATATTATCATTATTACTGTATAATAGTAAAATAATCTGGATATATGTCCGTAATATATACATTCCTATAATATGTTTTATATATATATATATATATATACATACATACATATATATATATAATTATAGTCAAGTGACCTGTGAGAACCTGTTGGCCAAGACCACATGAGAGATGGTGAGCATCTCAGGAGATGCTGATGGGAAATAAGCCAGTCACCAAAAGCCAGACGAGGATATTCACCAAGTGTGAAACAGTCAAGGGCCAGATCATGCCCCCATCCCTCCACCATACCCTCAATCCATGAGATCATGTAAAGCCAGGGCTCTTAGGTCCCCCTGAAGGGAAAAAGTGGGGCGGAGGTAGCTATCCTGAATTGATTAGGATTAAACCAGAAAATACTGAAAAATACTGCAGTGATCAAATCCATATGGAAAGAATTAAGGGCAGTTTTCTGCCATGGGCTTGAGATGAGAGTTGTTTTTGCCATGGGAGATTAAAGTTTTTGTTTTGTTTTGAACCTCTGACCATAAGCAGTGAAGTGCTTCTGGGTGGGTATGCGTGTACATTCTACAGAAGGAGTGAGCACATATACAGTCAGCTTTTCGTAGCTACAGAGCGCAGATAAGGAGGCAGGCATGGAGCACATCGCCTTCTTCTGATGGACTAGTGCACATGCCCCAAGCCACGACCTGGTGCTTGTCTTTGGACTCCTCCACCAATACTCCCTATGTTGGCCCTGGCCTTGAGATTTCCTAGGGCCCTCCAGGAGCTCACACATGTTAACAAGTGGGGTCTGCCCCAGCCCTGGACATTTCCCAGCACCTCCTCATAAAGGTATGTGCCCTGGGGCTTGAGCCTGGAGGGACAGCCTCCAGCAACCCCTTTGCCCCTCTGTGCTCCTGAGATCTGAACTGCACGGTCCCAGAGGGATGGCCTCACACATACTGCCAGGAAAGGAACAGGCAGCCTGAATATGATGGAGAGCCTCAGGCAGAAATGTAAGTAACTTTGGGGTACTCTGCAGAGTGAAGAACAGGCTATGTGAAAGCTACATTGCACGTGCCCTAGGGTTTAACAACAGCCCAAGAGCAGAGAGAGATCATTTCCAGATACAAGGTGTCCCGGTGCAGAACTCACCCACTGGAAACCAAGAGCTGGCCTGGCTTGGATCACTAACAGTCAGTCCAAGGGCTTCCCTAGGTAGCAAATGACACCCAGTCCACCATGTATTCCTTTGGAGGACTTGGGTCTCTCTTTTCTTCTGGCAAACAGGGACCTTGCAAGCAGGAGAACAGAAGTGTACCAAGAGCCAACAGTGTAGCCTAAAAACTAAACGACATTCCTCAGTGGTAGGGAGCAGAGTGGGGACAGGGGAGAGGGCGGCTCCTGTGCCTCAGAACACAGCCCAGGAGGATGAGCACTGGCCTCGGAGTCAGACAGACCATGCCTTGCAGCCCACTCCCACTGTCTCCTGGAACAAACTCCTTAATGTGATGTCCAAGATCAGGGAGAATACCTACTTCATAGGTGTTTTGATAGATGGGTGATAGTGCATGTGAAGGTGTCTATAATAATCTCTAGCAATCTTCTTTTTCTATCTCAGCCATCTAGTGTTCTGACACTTCTTTTATTACAACTTGTAATTATTTTATTATTCTGCATTTTTACTTCGTTATTACTACTGTTACTATTGTTGCTTATATCCTTTACCAGGCTATAAAATCCATGAGATCAAAATCCTGTGTCTTGCTCACACAAGTCCCCAGCACCTAGCACCTGGTAGGTACTCAATAAAAACATTTTAAATAATATTTTAATTCACTCAATAAAAATTAGTACCTCTTACCTAAACATCATAAAAGCCATCTATGAGAAGCCCTCAGCTAACATCATCCTCAATGGAGAATAACTGAGAGCTTTCCCCCTGAGATCAGGAACACAGTAGGGAAGTCCACTCTCACCACTGCTGTTTAACATAGTGCTGGAAGTCCTAGCATCAGCAATCAGACAACAAAAGGAAATAAAAGGCATCAGAATTGGTAAAGAAGAAGTCAAACTTTCACTTTTTGCAGACGACATGATACTCTACACAGAAAACCCGACAGACTCCACCAGAAGCCTACTAGAACTGATCCATGAATTCGGCAATGTTGCAGGATACAAAATCAACGTACAGAAATGGGTTGCATTTCTATACACCAACAATGAAGCAATAGAAAGAGAAATCAAGAAACTGATCCTATTCACAATTGCACAAAAACCATAAAATACATAGGAATAAACCTAATCAAAGATATAGGAGATCTGTATGATGAAAACTATAGAAAATTTACGAAGTAAATTGAAGAAGACACAAAGAAATGGAAAAACTTTCCATGCTCATGGGTTGGAAGAATAAATATTGTTAAAATGTCATTACTACCCAAAGCAGTCTACACATTCAACATAATCCCAATAAAAATTGCACCAGTATTCTTCTCAAAACTAGAACAAACTATCCTAAAATTTGTATGGAACCACAAAAGACCCCGAATAGCCAAAGTAATACTGAAGAAGAAAACCAAAATGGGAGGCATCACCATCCCAGACTATAGCCTCTACTACAAAGCTGTCATCCTCAAGACAGTATGGTATTGGCACAAAAACAGACACATAGACCAATGGAACAGAATAGAGAACTCAGCAGTGGACCCACAAATGTATGGCCAACTAATCTTTGACAAAGTGGAGAAGAGCATCCAATGGAAAAAAGACAGCCTCTTTAACAGATGGTGTTGGGAGAACTGGACAGCAACATGCAGAAGAATGAAACTAGATCATTTTCTCATACCATACACAAAAATAAACTCAAATGGATAAAGGACCTGAATGTGAGACAGGAAACAATCAAAATCCTAGAAGAGAAAGCAGGAAAAAAAAACTCCTTGACCTTAACCGCAGCAATTTCTTACCTGATACATCCCCAAAGGCAAGGGAATCAAGAGCAAAAATGAACTATTGGGACCTCATCAAGATAAAAAGCTTCTGCACGGCAAAGGAAACAACCCACAAAACTAACAGGCAACCGATGGGAAGGGAAAAGATAGTTGCAAATGACATATCAGATAGAGGGCTAGTATCCAAAATATATAAGGAACTCATCAAACTCCACACCCAAAAAACAAATAATCCAGTGAAGAAATGGGCAGAAGACATGAACAGACACTTCTCCAAAGAGGATATCCAGATGGCCAAAAGACACATGAAACAATGCTCAGCATCCCTCCTCATCAGGGAAATACAAATCAAAATCACACTGAGATACCACCTCACGCCAGTCAGAGTGGCTAAAATGAACAAATCAGGAGACTCTAGATGCTAGCGAGGATGTGGAGAAACGAGCACCATCCTACACTGCTGGTGGGAATGTAGGCTGGTGCAACCCCTTTGGAAAACAGTGTGAGGTTCCTCAAAAAATTAACAATAGAACTCCCCTATGACCCAGCAGTAGCACTACTAGGAATTTACCCAAGGGATACAGGAGTGCTGATGCATAGGGGCACATGTACCCCAATGTTCACAGTGCACTCTTAACAATAGCCAAAACATGGAAAGAACCTAAGTGTCCTATCAACTGATGAATGGATCAAGAAGTGGTTTATCTATACAATGGAATACTACATGGCAATGAGAAAGAATGAAATCTGACCATGTGTAGCAACATGGATGGAACTAGACGGTGTTATGCGGAGCGAAATAAGTCAGGCAGAGAAGGACAAATACCATATGTTTGCACATTTAGGTGAATTAGAAGGAACTTAATGGAGGACCGTGGGGGAGAAGAAGGGGGAAAATAGTGGGGGAGATGGAGGGAGGCAAACCATGAGAGACTCTTGCATGCTGAGAACAAACTGAGGGCTGAGGGGAGGTGGAGGGAAGGGAAGGGGGTTGATGGGCATGGAGGAGGGCACTTGTGGGGATGAGCACTGGGTGTTATATGTAAATCAACATGACAATAAACTATAAAAAGAAAGAAAGAAAGAAAGAAAGAAAGAAAGAAAGAAAGAAAGAAAGAAAGAAAGAAAGAAAGAAAGAAAAAATAAAAAACAGAGAGCCTTGCCCACAAGCAATAATAAAATAAAATAAAATAAAAATTTATTCCTCTTCTTTTGACTCCCTGAAAGCAGAGTGGTTTTCCTGAGACACTCACTGCAGCATTTATACTGAAATGGGAAGGAAGGAACTCAAGGAAACAAGTACACTCAGATGATCACTAGAAACAGTCCTGGAGGTTATCTAATGAGACACTACCACGTCACACACCCAGGAGCCACTTTAGAAGGAGGCCATCAACCAGCTCATTCCTGGAGGACAGAGTAGGGACATGGGGCTCCAGCCCCTCTGCACCTGCCTCCTGGGAGCATCAGCAAGGGCCTCTGGGCCTAGGGGCAGGCTGCTGGGGAGAGCAGACCTTCCAGTAATTGCAATGCTGTTGCTTCAAGAGAGGGAGGGCAAAGCATTTCAGTAATAAGCAAAAGAGAGGGAAAATCAATAAGGATGTATGTAATGAATTTTTGTTTCCTGAAATAGCCTGGTAGGAGCCTTGCCAGGAAGAGTTAGGACTAATCAGTGACAACATGAGAGACACAAATCCAAGAATATTATTTGGCTCTGCAGGCTCCCCTGGCAGAAGAATGTCAGTGTAAGGAATTACAGGGAGTCCAGCCTATTGTTCAGAAAGACAATCTTAAAAAGAATCTGGACAAAGGTAACAACAATACCTGTTTGGGGTGGGGGGAAGACTTTTCCTGGCAGGCTTGGAATTTGAGGAGGGGGGGTCTGATCAAGGCAAATTATAATGGTTTCTGAATACCTGAAGTCAAATAAATGCCCTATATTCATATTACACATATTCAGCTATTGAGCTACAACATAATGGTTATGAGCAGACTTCGATTCTGCCATTAACACTCATTAACTGTGTAATATTCGGTAAGTTACTTAACATCTCTGAGTTTCTGTTGTGTCTTCTGTAAAACAGGGAGCTAACAATACCCAAATGCCAACCTTCACCCATGTTGTAAGGATTCAGTGAGATAATATTTTAACCACCGTGCTAAGTGCTTGCCACAGGAAAGCACTTGATAAGCGATTGTTAGTATTGCTGTCATTATAGTTAACTAATCTCACTGTGCTGAGTCCTTGTTAAGATCCCGAATCTTTTGCTGGACTGTTTGCCCTTAAAAGGTGAGAACCGTATATTCACCTTGGAGCACTCTGTACCAGGCAAAACCAATAGATGTTGGCTCAGTGAACATGTCGAACTAAAATCTAGAAGCAAGGACAAGGTGTTTCTCACTTTCATCTTCTCCCTTGAGCATCTCTGTGTGTGCGCATGTGTGTGATTCACCTGGAAAAGGATGGGAATTCCCTTACAGGGATTTTAGGTGTCTAACAACTCAGTCACAGATGACAGCAATGAGCTTTGTATTAGCACTTCTTAAAAACAGTCTGAAGTACTTTCACTTCTTGCCATAATTGTCTGCAATGCTGTGAAGTGGTTCTGAACCACACCTATCATCAGTTCACTTATTCCTGCAACTACATTTTAAAAATCAATTTTACTACGTCACAATTTACATATAATAAAATAGACACACTCTGTCAATTTAGTGAGTTTTGAGAAGTGTGAATCACCTGAATCAAGATGTGGAAAATTTTAAAATTGGCCCCCTTGTGCCACTTCCCAGTCAATCCTATCTATACCTCCAGCCCCAGACACTGCTGTCACATCTACTAAAGAAGAGATTTGTCTTTTGTAGAGTCTTGTTTAAACGAAACATACCATATGTAGTATTAGTTCTGATCAACAGAAAGGCTTTGATAGCCACCCATGTTTTGTGTATATGGGTAGTATGTTCCTTCCTATTGCTATGCAGTATCCCATTGTATGAATAGAACACATTTTTTTTAATCCACTCACCTATTGATGAACATTTGGGGTTGCTTCCAAAATTTTACTATTATGAATAAAGCTGCGATGCCTATTCATGTACAAGTCTTTTGAAATATTTTCATTTCTCTTGGGTAAAATACCCAGGAATTATCCCAGAGTCATATGGTAAGTGTACGTTCAACTTTCTAAGATACCGCCTATTTTCCAAAGTTGCTGTGCCATTTTACATGCTCACCAACAAGAGCCCTTGTGGCCCCGTATACTTGCCAATACCTGGAACTGCTGTGACCACACTTTAAATGACTCATTCTATTTTATTTGGACCTTTCTAGAATGTCTTCTTCTCTCCCCATCTCCCTCTCATGTCTAGAATCTCTACCTTTATAGTCAGCATCTCCAAAGAGCAGAAGTAAGGTTAAAGTGTTTACTATTAAACTCCAGAATTTGTTTTAAATACATTTTTAAAGTGTTCATATGGAAATAACCTAAGTATCCAACAATGCATGAATGGATAAGACAGATATGATACACACACACACACACATACACACACACACACAATCGACTATTATTCACTCATGAGAAAGAAAAAAAATCCTGCCATTTGGAACAACATGGACGGCCCTTGAGGGCATTATGTTAAGTGAGAGAAGTTTGATTGAAAAAGGCAAATACTGTAGGATCTCACTTATATGTGGAATCTAAAAAAGCAAAACTCCTAGAAACAGGAAGAAGATGGGCACCTGGGCGGCTCAGTCGGTTAAGCATCCAACTCTTGGTTTTGGCTCTGGTCATGGTCTTGTGGTTTCGTGGGTTTGAGCCCTGAGTCAGGCTCTACCCTGGCAATGTGTCTCTGTCTCTCTCAAAATAAATAAACTTAAAAAAGTAAATAAAAGAAACAGTAGAATGGTGGTTACCAGGAATTATAGGGGGTGGAGAAACTGGGGAGGTGTTGGTCAAATGATATAAACTTGAAACTAGAAAATGAGTAAGTTCTGGATCAAATGCACCACATAGTGATTATAGTCAACAATACTGTATTATGTACTTTAAGTTGCTAAGAGATTAGATCTTAAATGTTCTCACCACAGAAAAACAAATGATAATTATGTGACATGAGAGAGGTGTTAGCTAACGCTATGGTGATAATCATATTGCAATATGTAAGTGTATAAAATCAGTGTGTTGTACACCTTTAAGTTATACAATGTTATATGTCAATTATATTTCAATTAAAATAAAATAAAGTAAAACAAAATAAAAATTAAATTAAAAAAATAAAATAAAATAAAAATAAAATAAAATAAAAGTGTTCAAAAGATGTAAGGAGCTCATCTACCAGAGAAAGTTCTTCCACAACAGGATTCTTCTTGTTTATTTCACTAAACCCACACAGGTAAATATACATACTTAGAATCTTCTCATCTTTAGGAAGATGTGGTTCTGGAATAATTTATTTATAGAAAAGGAAAGAAAAGAAGAGTGCTAATGTTCCTTTAGACACTTAATTAGTTTCCAGGACTTTCTTTTCAAAAACAGAGTAGAAAGTGGAATTGTCTTTCACCTTCTGCAGTGTTCTTCCCTCTGGGTTTGTTCACAGTCTCGAGCCCATTAGGCCTCTACACTGTATGGCAGTCACTAATTTCGCAGTAGCCTGCTCCTGCACCTATAAACAGATTCATTGCTTAGTAAAATGTAAATTGTCTGAATTATGTTTCACTTAATGCTATCAATTCTGGTTTTAGAAAATAAAATCTTAATCTGTAGCAGAATGAAGAATGCACATGATGTTTCATTACAAAGGTTTTGATTTAGTGGGGGAAAATTCCTGTACATTAAATTTCCAAGATTTCAATATAACCAAGTTCTTTCTAGGGTTAAAAAATAGAAACAATAGTTCTTTGTGATTATAGTGACAATATCATTTTTCAAGATGTATAAATGCTTTCTTAAGAAAGGCAAGTAATGAACATTGTCTGTCAAACTTTGAGGTTCCTGAACATGTTTGGATTATCAGATTATATCCCTTGAATAGTGTACAATTATCTTCCAAACCTCAAGTATAAGAAAATGGAACCCCCTGAGTTGTTGTTGTTGTTGTTGGGTTTTTTTCCCCCAATGCCTTTCCAATTTTAAAATTAAGTAATTTAAGGAAGATATTTGTGCCACTATCCCTTTCTACTTAAGTCATTAAATGTTGTGCTTCCACCTCTCTGATAGCTTGGAAGCCATTTATAAGGGATTTTCTGAACACTTTTTCTTAGAAACAACATTTTAAGAGTAAATGAACTTGCACATCAGAATTTTCCAGTTCAGGTGGAAACACCAAACCCAGGAGGTTTGGGTGAGTTATGAACTTCGCAAAATGCATCCTCTGCCCTCCCCAGGGAGTGACAGAAATGCAATGGTCAAACACTGCAGGAACAGACCTTGGTTGGTCACTGTGACAGGCAGATGATCAATAATGCTGTCAGCTTCTTCTTAACATTTGGAAACATAGTGGCCCTGGGATTCTCAACGCTCCAATAAGTGAACAAAAACAAGCACCTCCACCACAAAAACAAAACACTACACACCCAGGCACAGAATTGCTCATAAATGTGAAAGAGTTTTGCATTTCCTTTCCTTTAAAGGAAGGTGTGATAAGGAAATAATTGTGGATGGCATAAAGAAGTAATTACCAATAGGATTATGAAAGACTTACTTATAAAAAAAATGATACATGCATGCTATACATTCATTAAAATATATATATGCTAAAAGGATGCCATGACCAAGCTTTCTTAAGTGTGATTCATGGACCACTGTTCCAGAATCATAGGAGGAGCCTGCTACAATAAAGACTCCTGGATCCCACCTCAGGTCCACAGCTCCACAGGTGAATCTTATACATACTGAAGTTTGAGACTCCTTAAATAAATGGATGTTCCCAAGGTTATTTTGGTAGTCAGAAGAATCACCCACAAAGATGTACACATTCCAATTCTGGCTATGTTACCTTACATGGAAAAAGGGACTTTGTAGAAGTGATTAAGGTTATAGACCTTGAAATGGATTATCCAGGTGAGCCCAATCTAATCGAGTCCTTGAAATGAAGAAACATTCCCAGCTGCCATCAGAGAGATGCCATGTTAGAAAGACTTGATCAACCACCGCTGGCTTTGAAGATGGGGATGGGGACCACAAGCTAAGAAATGTAAGTTGCCCCAGAAGCTGTGAATGGCCCTTTACGTATAGCCAGCTCTTGCTTGAGAACCTCAATCCTACGATCACAAAGAACCGAATTCTGCTAACAACCTGAATGAGCAGGGAAATGGGATTCTCCCTGAGAGCCTCCAAAAAGAACACTCTGCCAACACGTTGATTTTAGCCCAGTGACACTTACACCCTCTGATTTACAGAGTCATAAATGTGTCTGATTATAAAACACCAAGTTTGTGGTAACCTGTTTTGGCAGCAATAGAAAGGTATTGCAATTATAAACTATATATCTTGTATCTACATCTACATTTGTATCTACTGGAAAATACATTGAAATATTAATAGAAGTTATCTTTAGAGAATGGCATGATGAGTGCCTCTCTGTTTCTCATTGTGCTTTTATTTTTCAAAGGTTTGCTTTAAAAACATGTATTCCTTTTATAATCAGAGAAAATTACTCAAAAAATTCAAGTAAAATAAAATGAAGATGAGAAGCAAACCCTAGCACGATTCAGTCAACACAGTGTGCTAGACTTGGCTGTGTGGGAGTTGGAGCCCCAGACCCTGAGGTCAGCCGTGGGGCATTCAGCGTCCTACACGAGCCTCCCTGGTCATCTGTATAGAGACCCAAGCTCATGTGTCTTCTCCTCTTTTATTCCAGCGACAACATCAGGGAGTCAATTACGTTACAACACCTGTTCTTCATGGGAAAGCAGCCCAGACAACTGATTAGATTATTTTAAGCCCTCATTTAGAAAACCTCAAGTTGCTACAACTTGGTGTTCTGTCCAACTGGATGAACACAATCAAAGTGGGTAGCCAAAAGATCCAGTGATTGCTGTTGCTAGAATATATTAATTATTCAAACAGAGGTATAGCATTTTAGGTTCACAGAATGCACTGTTGACTCTGCCAACCCGTAGAGAAAAAATATCAAGTAGATTCAAACCTCACTTGAAGAACAGAAGAGAACTGAATATTTATTAGCATTAACGCAACGTGTGATCTAAAATTTCTAGTAGAGCTATTAAGTCCTGCAGAATGTGTTCAGTCAAAGATAGTATCAGAAGGAGGTGTTGCTACCTGTTCACTGAACCAGACCTCTCAAGACAAACCTGAGCACCACCAAAGTCTGCCTTGAAACAATGATAAGACAGAAAGACAATTTGCTAACTTAAGTAAAAAATCCATTTTGTACAGGGACTATAATGCAGCAATCCATGAGACTAGTTCATGGCATAGTGAACTGCATGGGCATCTGAGCCAGACAGATCTGGGTTCAAGTCCTGACCCCTGTACTAATTCCTCGGTGACCTTGGATAGATCTTGATCCCAAAGTTTAAGCTTTGGTCACCTCTTCTGTAGAGAAAGTGATTAAAACAACACCTTATGAGATACTTTGCATTAAATTAGGTAATGGACTTGGAATGTTGTCTGGCTTATGGTGAAAGCTCATTAAGTATTAGCCATTATCATCCCATTTTATAGATGAAGCTCAAAAGGTGAAGTAATCTGCCCAAGGTCCCAGGGATAGAACATGGATGCAAGTCCAAATGACCTGGCTCTTCACATATGAATCATAGATAATGAGAAAAAAGACAGCAAGAGCTTCCATGTATTTGGATGGATACTCAAATGTATTCTCATTTCAGCAATATTTATAATCAATCCTGACCTATGATAGGGGAGAAACAAGAAGTCTCCCCTTTGTGATTTGAAACTACCTAAATTAAGGGCTGTCATATTCAGCTGTGCAAGTTGTGCAGTGCACAACTTGAGAGAGCCTTTCAGAGAGACAGCAAGTAGCTTTAAGAATACTTAACCCATGGACTTCAGAACCATTATTATGCACTGGGACTAAAAAGTCACTGGGAGTGAGGAGCTAAATTTCAGAAGCTATATACTGTCAGGAATTCATGTAGATATAGTGAAAACTTTCTGTGATTTCTAGAATCACAGGGAATAGCACTCAGTGCCACTTCCAACCTCTTTTTGCAATGCAAAATAGTTCTCCCTTTGGAAAGGACAAAGCAATTTTATAAATATCCTCATAATGTCAGCTGTTACTTTGGCACTGCTTAGTCACAACAGAATCCACTGTTAAAAGTTTAAAATAGCTTCTGGGCCAAAATTCTACAATAGGATTCAGAGGCATAAAAGAAATGCTGTGAGAAATGAGATGATTTTAAGGGAATTCTTCTAAGGAACAGTAACATGCCAGTCCTCAATATTCCCCAGCCTTTGAGACGGGGTGGGCTGTCTACATGTAGACTTTCATTAGAGCTGGGGCTGTCCTTGCAGCATCTGCAGCTCCCCTGCGCCCTGGCAGCTCTCCACACTGGGAAGCTCCTAAGAGCCCTGTGTGTCTTGTCTCTGCATTTCCAGTGCCTGGACCAGAGCAGGGCACTAATAAATGTACAATGAATAAATGAATTTATAACTTCCTGAGGAGGCCGCTTTGATTATTAACAGATCCCAGATTTGCAGAAAACTCAGTTGAAAAATTGAATTTTTGTCAAAATAGAATCAGAGCCTGTCCTAGGACTGAAACTACAGAAGCCTTTTTCCCCACCACACCACCAAGAGCAAAAGAAGATGAGTCACTAGAAAAAAATACCGCTGAAACTCTGAGATTCTCACAGTGTTGGGTTCATCCCAGTCCAGTGCAAGGGGACATGTTCTATTCCACACTTGGAATAAGGCATAAAGTGGGATGTCCCCCAAAAGTCTTCTCAGGACTATGCTCAGTGATGTTTACCTTTCAGAACCATCACCAGAACTATGTTCTTTCAATTGTCTTTTCTAGGAGAGGAACATGATAACCGGGCATTGATCTCTTTCTGGTATCCTGAAGTTTGTCATGATGCAGTCAGAACAAACGTCTCTCAACAGTATGTCCAGTAGCCTTTCTCTCACTCTTTGACCCCACTGCTATATTTTTTTAATAAATATTTTTAGAGGCACCTGGGTGGCTCAGTTGACTGAGCGTCTTGATTTTGGCTCAGGTCATAATCCCAGGGTCATGGGATCAAGCCCCATGTCGGGCTCCACACTGAGTGAGGAGCCCGCTTAAGATTCTCTCTCTGTCCCCCTCTACCTCTCTCCCCCACTCAATAGAATAATTAGTAATTATAATAATGCCAACTTGTATTTTTGTAAAAGACAGTGCTGGGACACCCACAGTAGGATATGTGTGTGTGTGTGTGTGTGTGTGTGTGTGTGTGTGTGTGTGTGTATACATATACACTGCTAGAATATATATACGCATATACGTGTATATACGTATGTTAAAAAGCTTGATGCATATATAAAATCTCAATGAATTCTTAACACCACCATGTTAGTTCTATTAATTCAACTCAATGGATGGTGAATTTGAAGCGCAGGAACTTCCAATGTCACATAGTTAATAAGTGATGGCACATGGGTCAGATCTCCTATCTGTAGCCCAAACCCCAGCTCTTCACCAGTAAAGCCACAGAGCTGCCTCCATGTGTTAGGTTCTTGGCACATCTTTTAGAATTCCTGCAATCCCCTCCCAACCTTCCAGCCTCCCAAATAATAAGTAACCAAATAATAAGATTGTCTCCCAGGGTGAGATTGCATCTGAAAGATGAAGTGTGCACACCTAGGGCTTTGATTTAATTCTCTTGGACTAAGCTGATTAAGTGCTGAGCAGTTTAGAATCTTTTATAATTTTATTAGATTAGATCACTAGATTTCAGAGATGAAACGAATGGAAGCCTGACCAGGGACTAAAACAGCCAAAGCCAGCTGCATAAAGGTTCCTTGGGGCTAACTTTCTGAACTGAAGCACTCAATAATACATACAAAGTGTGACTCTGAACAACAGGGATAAAATTTCAATGTTAAAGTAACTTTTATGGTGCCAGGAAATACTGTGACATGCTTTTGTCTTCAAGCATCATGCTTTTGCTTTAATGAAACCATAGATTATCGATTCCCAGACTTGGGGAACACTGTCCTAATGGATATGGTCTTGAGTTATATCATGACTGCAGCCATTAACTCGTGCAACTAAAAGCAAATGACTTCACCTCCCTGTGTCTTACTTATCCCCCTTGAACCTCTCTAGCAGAATTTAGAAAAATGAGGACATTCAATTAAGAAAACATTTGCATCCACATATAAAAGAGACAATAAAAATGGAATGCATAACTGCTTCTTATGCTTCTTGCTGGTTTCCTGGGGTCAGGATTCCATTTGAGCAAAATTATCTTAGTAATAGCTCAATAGACACAAAAATATCACTGATGTGCATATCACATTGGCTCTATCCTCAGTCAGTCATTCTCCATCACTATACTTGTTTTTTATCATTATTATATATATATTTAAGCAATCTCTACACCCAATGTGGGGCTGGAACTCATGACCCTGAGATCCAGAGTCACATGCTCTATCCACCAAACCAGCCAAGCGCCCCTCTATACCTGTTCTTGAGGTGCTATACACATTTCAGCATCATTCACGAGCACATCTCTCCCAGGCTTCGCGTTTCTAGCCCTCATTTCCCATCCTCCCTCGAGTGTTATATCTCCAGTTACCCACCAGACAGCTCTACGTGGATGTAAAGAGTTGATATGCACACAACGCTTCACCATCCTTCTCTCCAGCTTTCTCCTTCCATCAATGGTGCCAAGTTCTCCACTCTCAGAAGTGTATTCTGCTTCACCCCCCCATGTCAGATCAGTCCCTGCATCCTGCTCATTTTCTTTGTTATCAGTATCTTCCTTTTTATTTCTCTAGTTTCACTTTTAATCCAGGACTCACTCCCTTATCTATAACTTTTGGGTAATTGCCTTCATCTTGTCTTGATACCTTTGATCTCTCTCTACTATTTTCTACATGCAGCTGCTAGCTCGATCAGGAAGAACTTTCCTCTTGTCTGTCATATAACCTCCAATTTCCATAGCAGGGCATTGACCTTTCATCTGTTCCCCCTACTCCATCAGCCTCACATGCTTCTTCTGCATGTTACTCCCCTAACTTGGGCCTTGTCCTCCAGCCAAGCTCATTTGTGTTCTGGCTCCGATATACCACTTGCTCATTCCTATTGCTGGCATACCAAAAGAATTAATTGAACACATGGATGATTATACTAGACAGGTGCATATGCCCCCACCTCAACTCTCTTCTGCTCACTCTATCCCTTGCCACCATATTCAAAGCAAAACATATTCATAAATCTTTGGAAACCGATCTCCTTCACAGCTTGCTGCTACTCAGAATTAGTGTTATTCTCCCCTGGGTTCATGTTTTAGACATGTGATCTGCAGTTTCATGTGTGGGTCCTCCTTCCTTATGGCAGAGATTGCTAGCTGTCCACCAAACCCAGTTCCTCTTCTTATATGTAACTGAACATGTAAGTGGGTTTATTTCCCAGCCTCCTTTGCAATTACTCAGGTGTGGCCATGTAACTAATAGACAGTGGAATGTGAGTGGAAGTGATGCAGGCCACTTCTAGGCTATAAAGGCCCAAGACCAGACTATACATACCCCTTCCATGAGTTCTTTTCTGTTTCCCCTAGGGTGGGGAAAGGCAAAGAGCAAGTGGCCTTGGGAATCAGGTGATGAAGATGGCAGAATCCCCACCAGCCTGGGCCCTTAAATAATGAGGAGAGTTGGCTACTGACCTGAAACATTTCCCTGGATGAAAACATGAAAGAGAAATAAACTTCTATATTTCCGGGACCACTGAAATTTTGCTGGATCTTGTTACAGCAGCTCAGCCCTCTTAAATAATTTATTCCTCGACTGGATTGCCAGTGCCCTGATTAGCTGCAGCTGCATGAGCAGTCAGGACTAAATATGGATGGAAATCAGAGGTGCAGAAATGCTTCAAGGCTGGACCAGGTAATCCAGCCGAATCTGCAAAGGAAGGTGGGCTAGGCTGTACTTTGGGATTCATCATGAACATGGATGTAGGTTGAATCATGAACAAGGAGGAAAACATTTTAGAAGAATGAATGCATAGTACATGCTGGAGAAAGATGAGGCAAAGCTGACAGAGTGGATTATAACAGTACCAGAGCTCACTCTCGCTGGCTTTAGTTCTACTGCTATGTTTGGGAGGAAGACTGGGTTACGTTCTAGAAGAGCTTAGACTTTTCTTCCAACTGTACCTGCTAAACCTTGGGGGGTCTTATTTCTGTAGGATCCTGGTTACTTTCTTATCTGTGCCATCTCCTAGGATCAACACGAGGTTGGGTCAAATTAAAGTATTCTGAGCTCCTATATAATAAACCTCCTCAGTTCTCTCTCCTGGGCCCTACACTGGGAGTGAAATTGTGACAGCTGGGCGTTCAACCAGGGCCTAAGCTCCATTCCACTGCCAAGAACACGTCAGGCCAAGCTCAGCGGCAGAGAACTCAAGGGAGTCTGTCTTGGACCTCCAGATTAGATCCCCTTCCAGGTACTGAGTGAACACAGGAAGACCTCAGAGGCTGGTTGAAGGGTGCACTGGAGAGACATTTTGGCAGTAAGTGCACTGAGGCAGAGGAGAAAGCAATGGAGGTAGGATGGTCTTTATGGAATTTGGGGTGCTGGAATTTTTAGACTTCAGGTTCATTCATTCATTCATTCATTCAGTAAACGATTCTAGAATATCCGTTTAAGTTTCAGGAACCATGCGTGAATAATTTTGATGCTACAGAAGAATCTAAGAAAGGAGTACACCCATTTCTCATAAAGGCAAATGGAAACCAAGAACAGGGTATATGACCATATCCCCCTACCACAAGATCTTCCCTTGTTGAAACTGTTAAAATTTTATACAAACTATCTGGGCCAGGACACTTTGAGGTCCTATTTTGAACTGTCCATGGCTGGGAAGAGGATGAGGTAGGGAAAGGGAGAAGCACAAGCCATGATCTGTGGGAAAGGGGTATGCCCAACTAGGAGGTCTAGTGTAATCAACAGCATAGGGGTCTCCAATAGGGCAGCTGGTAGAAGAGCAGACCAGAGAGCTGAGGCTTTGCTCTGGAATGATGAGGCTTGTTACTTCAGCAGTTTGGACGGCAATATGAAAATCCAGATAGGACTGATGGACAGCATCATTTCCTGGGCAAAAGGCCACAGTCGTCTGTATCCTCATATCAAAGCTGCAATTCCAGTTTTTTTTTTTTAATGTTTTATTTATTTCTAGGAGAGAGAGAGAGACAGCGTGAGCAGGGGAGGGTCAGAGAGAGAGGGAGTCACAGACTGAAACAGGCTCCAGGCTCTGAGCTGGCAATCAGCACAGAGCCCGACGCGGGGCCCGAACCCACGAACCGCGAGATCATGACCCAAGCGAAAGTCGGACGCCCAACCGACCAAGCCACCCAGGCGCCCCTGCAATTCCAGTTTTAATGACAAGGCCTTGGCCCCCCAAGTCAGGAGTTAGGGATACATTTTGTCTGCAAGTTAAGGTGGGAGAAATGAAGAGGGGCCATCACATGTGACCAGAGCCAGTCCAAAGGGACATCTAGATCCCTCCATCTGTCTCTGACCTCCAAAGGTCTCAACTGGAGCCTTGCTTTTTTTTTTTTAAGTTTATTTATTTTTGAGAGAGAGAGAGAGAGAGAGAGACAGAGCATGAGCAGGGGAGGGGCAGAGAGAAAGGGGGACACAGAATCCAAAGCAAGCTCCAGGCTCTGAGCTGTCAGCACAGAGCCCAATGCAGGGCTCAAACCCAAGGACGGCAAGATCATGACCTAAGCTGAAGTCAGACACTTAACAGACTGAGCCACCCAGGCGCCTGACCAGTGGAGCCTTTCTTACCAGCAATGCTCCTGTGAGATCAAGTCATTCAGCTCTGTGACCAGCTTATGTCAGGTTAGAACCTGAGGGTCCTGCTGGAGTTAGTAGCTCTATATTCGCTGTGAAGAAACATCTTGGACCCCCACATCTGTACAAGCCAGATCAGTGATGCTTACTTCACTTCCAGAAAAATATCCTCTTGGGAAAGCAATCATTAACCTCAACCACTGTAGGGTAAGTGACTTTGATGATGTGATATGGTGTTCATTCTAGGGATGATTATACTCTAACCGGCCGTGAGAACTCTATTGGAAAGAATGGATCAACCGGGTTGGAGAAGTATTCAGAGAGAAGGGACATAAAGTCTAAAACCTGGGCTTTCCCACATGCTCCCCTTTCACCCAATGGGCATATGTGGGGGAAGAAGGGGATGGAGTGAAGGCTCATAGGGTTAGATGTCCTGAGAACAGCTATACACAGAAGCTAAAGACCCAGGTCAGTTCCCGCCTTCAAGAGTAACTAGCTGTAAGACAAGGGCCAAGCCATCTAGCTTGTCTGTGATATATTCATTTATGAATAAAATTAGAATAACAATATTTTCTTCTCTTCCATGGGAATTATGTAGGTCAAATAAAGCGAAGGATGTAAACAATCCTACTAAACACATACAAGTACTAATGTTGCCAACAATGGGAGTGTGTGTGAATTTTTTAAAACAGTGATGTAGAAAGTAACATAATATTACCCAGTAATTCTTAGCTTGGATCTCCCCAAGCAGCAGAAAGTAACTCTTACTACAAAGGAAAGCAAAACACACACACACACACACACACACACACACACACACACACACACTGTGACATGGAACATTTGTGAAGGACAGGTCAGCAAAAGAGCTGCCAGGTCAAGGTAAATCAAAGATAACCCATGGTTGGGGCACCTGGATGGATCAGTTGCTTATGCATCTGACTCTTGGTTTTGGCTCAGGTCATGATCTCATGCCTTCATGGTTTTGAGCCTCACGTCAGGCTCTGTGCTGGCAGCTTGGAGCCTGGAACCTGCTTCAGATTCTGTGTTTCCCTCTCCTCTCTCTGCCCCTCCCCTGCTCACACTCTGTCTCTCTCTCAAAAATAAATAAACATTAAAAAAAAAAGAGTTTGAAATGGATTATTTTTGTTCCTTGCAAGCTATGTGGCCAGCTTCTGTCTTTCTTTAGTGCTTTCCCTGATACTTGTCTAGGGACAAGGGTCCATAGAAATCACAAATGAAAGCATCTAGAGAGCAATACATGGTGAGCTGTAATATGTTTACTTATGAATTAGCCTTTAATCAACAGATTTAATATTAATTAATAATTCATAAGCTCCTCTTTGCATAGAAATGACATAATTATGTTTCCAATTCAACCCAAAGTGTCCACTGCAAAATGTGTAAATGTTAATTAGTAGTGAAATGCAGTTAGGGAAAAAAATTCTTTTAATTATGTAATAAGGCTCATTACAATGGGTAATCAACAAAGCTGCCAAATTAGTCCTCTGGTGGCGTTTTTCTATATATAGCAAATAAACTTTTGTTTGTAAAAAATGTGCATGTGAGCAGACAGATTTTAAATTGCTTTCAAGAAGAGAGTAGCAAGGAGTCCCAGAAACATCAGAAATTACCTTGTAATCTTTCAGTACTGTGAGTTAGTAAAGGTGGCTCAGATAAAGGAAGAAAAAGTCTCAAGCACTCCCCTCATATCTGAACAAGTGCTCAAAACCTCCACTGGGTTTGAACCACTGTGTTGCTGTCTTTTAGAGACCCCAGCTGTTTGTGATAGAGTTCTGGTTGCAGGAGCATTATTATATATAGGGAATTAATGCAGCGCCTACTGAATATAGAACATCAAAGAAATAGAAAATGTGATCCCTGCCTTTTATTGGTAAGACCTCAAAACCTGAGTCTCCATCTGCCTCATGTGTGCGAACTCCATGGCCAAGGACTCATCAATCACATATTCATGAACAAAGACGCAGCTCCATCCACTACTCACTCATCACTTGCTCATTCATTCATTCATCAAAAACGTATTAATTGACTGCTTTCCCCATTCAGGCCCAATGCCAGCAGCACAAACATGAAAACCTTTGCTCCCCTTGGGTTTTCAGGGTGGTTTGAGGAAGAGATTTGGGTGTTGAAAATCAGACCAACCTGGACTCCTACACACTGTAGTCCCACCCTCAGCACATCACAGTCATGTGAACGTGGGCAAATAACTTCTCTGAAGCTGTTTCCTCGTCTCCCTGGGGATGGTCTTCTCCACTTCGTGGGGTTCTTTAAAGGCTTCAGTGAGATAATAAAGGTGAGGGGCTCAGCCCCATGCATGGCAGAAGCCAGTGCATAAAGACTGCCTCTTCCTCCATTCTTTACACCTCAGGTAGTGGCGGCTTGTCGGCCTGGATTTAATACACATTATGATAGATAGACAGTGGGTTTTAAAAAATTGTCTATGGAATTTAATTCAAATTAATGAGCATTTGTAGTAAGGACCACACTGGATGCAGAGAATATAAGGGGAAAAGAGCTAACCCTTCCTGCCAGGAGGGCCAGATCTTTTTTTTTTTTTTTTTTTCCCTTAAATAGTTTATTGTCAAGTTGGTTTCCATACAACACCCAGTGCTCACCCCAACCCAAACCTACTTCTTGTCTTGGGTCCTGTACCCACACTTTCTTCTTTTTTTTTTTAATGTTTTATTTATTTCTAGGAGAGAGAGAGAGACAGCATGAGCAGAGCAGGGTCAGAGAGAGAGGGAGTCACAGACTCTGAAACAGGCTCTAGGCTCTGAGCTGGCAGTCAGCACAGAGCCCGACGCAGGGCTTGAACCCATGAACCGTGAGATCATGACCTAAGTGAAAGTCGGACGCTTAACCAACTAAGCCACCCAGGCGCCCCCTGCACCCACACTTTCTGCCCCTCTTGCTGGTCCTCATCTGTCCTATGACCTTGCTTTTATCTTACCCTGGTCTGTGATCAAGTCTGGCTCTGAATGCATCTCTCTGGCCACATTCACTCCTCCCCTCAGACTCCTAGATCCAAAGCTCTGCTGCCTGTCCAGACTGCACAGGCCAAATCCATAAAGCCCCTGTAGGAGCTCAGGCCAAACTGTTCTAATCCCAATGAGGAGGGTGGAAAGTCACTCCCTCCCCCACTGTAACGTGGTCCTTTCCTAGGAGTAGAAAGCACAACCGTTTGGCCAACTCTAGGTCAGTCTCTGAGGATCCTCTACCATTCCCACCAAGTAAGGGCCTAGTTAGCCTCAGAAGGGTCAGAGGGCTCTCAGGCCCATCTCCAAATGAGTACAGAGCTCCAGCCACTGAGTGGGAGCAACTGGAGGGGTCTTGATCACCTTCCAATATTCAGTGGCTCAGAGTGCCTGGCTCACAGAGGGTGCTTAATACGTGTGGAATGTACAAATGCATGACTCTGATACACCAGCCACCCGCTGCATCCAAGCCTGGTCCAAAATGGAGAACAGCCAGAGCTTAATCACCCAGCTGAAGCAGACTTTCTGAGACTCACTCTGCCAGGAGGCTGCCAACTGTCAAATTTCACAGAGACACTGATCCGTTTGGGGGCATATGAGTTCACTGTGACAAATGCCTGGAACCTGCACTGTAATGGGATGAGGCTGCCATAGTGGACACGTTCCAAGATTGTGAAAGGATCCATCCAGGAGGAGCTTGCCCAGGCTGAAATGTGGGAGTCCTTGCCTGGAGTAAGGAGCCAACGCTACTGAGATCTCCTGACCACAGTCTCCTGCTGCCAAGATATGCCTCCTTTTACAAAGAAGGGTCAGGGACTACACATAAAAACCAAGACGTCAGTTCCAGATCAGGTCAAGGTGAGAAATACTCTTAAGTATGTCGTTAGGCCACTACCTGTTCTCCTTACTTACAAATTGCCTTTTTTAAAGGGTACAATAAACACTAAAGGATAGATTGAATGATAGACAGACCAAAAAAAAAATGGATAGGAGAAAAAATGGATTGAGAGGGAGGGGGTTTTAAAGCACAACACTTTTCCAGAGGTAAGGGCATTTAAAAATAAATCTTTCTAATGGAAAAGCCTCTATATAGAAATCCCTGGGACATCCCAAATTAGCCAGCTACATGGTTTTGTGACTCCAAATCATCACCCTTGGCTGCACTTACACATGGCATTATAACCTCAGGGAAATAAATGTGGATAATCAGGTGATACTGCTTTAAGAAATACCTGTAAGACACAACCTGTGGCAGAACCAAAGATGGGTTAAAAATTGGGGGGCAATGACAACAGCATTCAGATGACTGAGACAGGAGGTAACATTCATTTTTTAACTCATAAAAACATTTTCCAGGGCGCCTGGGTGGCTCAGTTAGTTAAGTGTCCGAGTTTGGCTCAGGTCATGATCTCACAGTTCGTGGGTTTGAACACCGTGTCGGGCTCTGTGCTGACAGCTCAGAGCCTGGAGGCTGATTCTGTTTCTCCCTCTCTCTCTGACCCTCCCCTGCTCACGCTGTCTCTCTTTCTCTCTCTCTCTCTCTCTCTCAGAAAGAAATAAAACATTTAAAAAATTTAAAAAAACATTTTCCAATAACCTGAATTTAGTTTAAGTCTACACAGCAGCTACTGGTAGTATCATGTAATTCCCCCAGAAGCACCTCCTTCTGAAGACAGGAATTTAAATAATTGTATGAAATCCTGGTGAACTTTGGCCATTAGAAATGACCTTTGGCCATTAGAAATGAGGGTAATCAGACCTCCATGTTCTATATGTAACAGACACCCAGAAGTGCTGGATATGTTTGGGTGGGCTCCTGGAACTGCCTTCGTTTTCAAGCTGTAAAACCATGGCAATGATTTCTATGAAAAGTAGATAATTCTGGTTTGTAAACATGCTACTGGTCTTCATTAGGATGGATCACATTAAAGTCAGCTATAAAATGTGAAATGAGCAGCAAGGACAGACTCTTCCCTTACAGTCCCCCAAATATCTGCCTGGGGTCAATGCAGGTCCTGAGTTCTAGTCATAACACATGGCAAATCCCACTGTAATTACCAGAACCATATGAACTTGGGGTGCTGGTTGGCTCTAACTCATATGTTAGCTAGGTTTTTTACAGCCACCTGAGATATAGATGAGATGGATTCACACACCCTTTTACCAAAGTCCAAAGGTCTCTCCTCAAAATTTCTCAGCTTCCCACAGGCTTACACTTTTATATTGTCCTTAGCCTCCAAGTCCCTGCTTTCACCGAAGTTTTTTCACTCTGTATCCCTTGATCTCCACTCTGGAACTGACCCAAACTGGGTACCCAGTCTCCGAAATTCCTGCCTTCAAAACAAGTTCAAACCATTTTACTTATTATTGACAACTAAGATTTACTGAGTGCTTATTACAGATCAGACTCCTATGTGCATGATCTCATTTGCTGCCCCCAGCAAATGGGTTGCCCCCAGCAACCCTATGAAAGATATCCACAACCATTACCTGTAGCAGAATGAAGACGTGAGGATCACAAGGAAGTGGCATCATGTTCTATACAAGAGAGAAAGAGAATAAAATTGTGTCTTGGTCAGTCTGGCTGCCCTAGTCTTCAGTGTCTCATAGGCAACCCCATCCCTGCACCCATCTGGCTCGCTCCTACTCTCTCCTATTCCAAACTCCTCAGTTATTCTGTCTGAGATTAGTCTAAGAATGTCTTTCCTATCAGGGAAATTCTGCTGCTTCAGGGCACCTCCTCCCAAACCTACAAGTATCAACAACCGTGGTGCTCAACAAAACAAGGTGACTTGTTCTCCATGGCAATGTCTTTCCAGAGAAGATGTTTGGGGTCATAAACAGCAGGTGTGCTTAATACTGTTATTAGGCTTGTCTTATTCTGGTTATATCCGGAAGCCCCAAGAAACCAAACCAAACATCAGGAATAGAACTGGAACCATTTGTAGACACTTGCAATTTTTTAATTTAATTCTTGTTGCATATAGAGTGCATTGTCATGTTCTGAATTCAAAGAGTTTAACAAGACACATAGTGAGAAATCTTCCTTCCACCCTAGTCCCCAGCCAGTGAGTTCCTTCCCCCTGAGGGCAACCAATTTTTTTGTATACATGAGGGATATTTTAGGCATCTATGAATATGCCCTTTTAGATTTTTTTTCCTTCCTCTTTTCATTACAATAAGTGGTTTTAAAATGGTAACGTGATGTGCCACTGTTAGACACTTCACTTTTCTTACTCAACATTAGCTCTTGGTGGTCATACCAAAGAGCTCTTCGTTCCTTGCTATAGCAGCATAGTATCGAGTTCCATAACAGATATAAGCCAGTCTCAATTAGGTTGATTTGAATGTTATTATAAACTATAATTAATAACTGACATCATCGCACATGCATGCAAGGAAAAATGGCTTTAAAATTTTCATAAGAGAAGTGCTGTGAAGAGGAACAGAATCTACCTGCAAAACTCAATAGATACAATAAGTCTCGCATATCTCACACAAAAAGAAGTGATATTCCAGTGTGTTCTTTCATCTGCCCCTTTCTCCCCGAGCTTCTTTACACATCTCTTGCTTCTCTCCAGTCTCAGAGCAAGGCTTGCTGCTCTCGTGAAGCTTTATCCATTAACTATCTTCCCCCCTTTTGCCTGCTGCCAATCCCTCCCTTGTACCCATCCCTTTCCCCCTCAGCCTACAAATATGCTAAATCTTCCAAGCAGAAAACTAACCACCCAACCAACACTTCCCCCACCTTGTTGTCTCACTGTTGTCTAGTCTGCTTTTCCAAAAATGAATAGCTATGAAGCACTCATTATGTGTCAGGTACTATTCTAAGCCCTTTATGTGCATTAACTCATTCACCAGCAATGCTATAAGGAAGGTACTATATTATCTTGCCCATTTTTTACAAATGAGGAAAAGGGTATAGAGAAGTTAAGGGACTTATCCACACTAGTAGGTGGTACAGCCAGGGTTTAAACTGAACACCCTGACTCCAGAGTTCACAAGCTTTATCGCTATGCTTGCCCTTTGCCCCCACACTTTTTTTTTTTTTTACAAATAGTTTATTTTCAAATTAGTTTCCACATAACACCCAGTGCTCATCCCCACAAGTGTACTCCTCCATGCCCATCCCTCCTCCCCTCCACATCCATCAGTCTCAGCCCTCAGTTTTTGTCAGCATTCAAGAGTCTCTCATGGTTTGCCTCTCTCCCTTTCCCCTACCATTTCCCCCCTTCTCCCCCTTGTTCCTCAGTTAAGTTCCTCTGAATACTCCTATACGTGCAAACATATGATATATGTCCATCTCTGCCTGACTTATTTTGCTCAGCATAACACCCTCAAGGTCCATCCATGTTGCTACACATGGCCAGATTTCATGGTTTCTCATTGCCATGTAGTATTCCATGGTATAGATAAACCACATCTTCTTGATCCATTCATCTGTTGATGGACACTTAGGCTCTTTCCATGTTTTAGCTATTGTGGAGAGTGCTGCTATGAACATTGGGGTACATGTGCTCCTATGCATCCCCTCTGGAAAACAGTGTGGAGGTTCCTCAGGAAACTAACAATAGAACTCCCCTATGACTCAGCAATAGCACTGCTAGGAATTTGCCCCCACACTTCTTGACAGTCATCTCCACCAATGCCTCTGCTTCTCACCTCTGTCTTACCCTGCAGCCCTCCACATTTACTTAACCAACTTCCACCCTTGCTACTCCACTGAAACTCTTCTAGAAAACTACTAGTAACTTCCTAAGCACCAACCTGAAGAATCTTATTTTATAAACATTATAAAATTATAATAATTTTATAATTATTAGTCACTAGTCACTAGTGCCAACAAATAGAAAAAAATACAAATGGAATAAGTCATAGTTCCTACTCTCAAGGAGCTAACAGTTTAGTAGAAGACTAAAACAATGTGATCTGTGTAAAAATATAAATATATACAAGATATAGGAGAGTGTTCACTCCACCCTGAGTGATCCAAATATGTTTTGTGAAAGTGAAGGCACCTGGAGGCGCCTGGGTGGCTCAGTCAGTTAAGCGTCCAACTTCAGCTCAGGTCATGATCTTGCAGTTTGTGGGTTCGAGCTCTGAGTCAGGCTCTGTGCTGAAAACTCAGAGCCTGGAACCTGCTTCGGATTCTATGTCTCCCTCTCTCCCTGCCCCTCCCCTGCTCACGGTCTGTCTGTCTCTTAAAAATAAATAAACATTTTAAAAATTAAAAAAAAAAAGAAAGTGAAGGCACCTGAATAGCATTTGGAAGGGTGAATAATCATTTTCCTGGCATATGAAGGTAAGGAGAGTGTTCCAGAAAGACTGTGAAGGGCAGATATTGTTGGAAAGACTCTGGTTTAATACTGCAGGAAATAAGCATCAGCTGAGTCTAAGAAAAGGCTGGGAGGAGGAGGGTGAGAGTGATCGATAGCGAATATGATGGGAGAAGAGGGTGGAGAGTCAAGAAGGGCCTTAAATGTCCTGCGAAGGAGCTTGGATATTACACCACCACAGGAAGGAACTAGTACATTACCTCAAATCCTTCCTGATCAACCCACTTGTCCTCACAACTCCTGTGCCTCTCATAAGCCTAGTTGATGCCTTTTTTTTTAAACACTGTAAAAATATCCCAACTGGTTTCTCCATCTCCAGTGTCTCTCTACCCTATATACCATCACCAGGCTAGGATTCTAGCTGGTAGGAGATATGCTACATCCCTGCTCAATCACTGCTATGATTAGTTTCCCATGGTTTTCTGAACCTGGTTTAACTCAGATCTGCCATTCCAGACCCTCTATGACTAAATCCAAGTCCCTTCTGCCCTGTCCCCAAGCTACCCTCTGCCCACCTTACACAACAGTTAATCTCTTCTCCCAGCTCACCCTTGTCCATGTCTAGAGCATTTCTACTTAGGAAGTTCTCCTGGCCTCGTTTTCCCTATGGTATCTCCTCTAGAAACCCTCTTCCTGGACCCCTGCCCCTCCAGGAGCAACTCACTCCTCTTCCAGACCCTTACTGTGTTTCGTCTGTACCTCTTTTTTGGCCTGTTTGGTTATTTGTGTATTTATTCATTCAACATTCGACATGCATTATTTAGGATCTACTTTGTACCAAACACTGTACTAAGTACTGAGTACGCAGCAATGATCAAAACAGGGCGGGGAATGATTCTGACACATACCCCTGGGGATATTTAGCAATATCTAGAGATATTTTTGGTTGTCACAACTGCAGGGAGAATGGTGCAACTGGCATCTAGTGAATAGAGACCAGGGATGCTGCTACACAGCCTCTAGGACAACAGCCCCCACAACAAAGGCTTATCAGGCCCCAAATGTCAATAGTGATGAGGTTGAGAGATCTTGTGTTGTTTTGTTTAGTAACCTCCAAAATACCCAACGTAATGACTTGGTGCAGAGTAGCTCTTAAATATGTGTAGGAATAAAAATAGTACCCCTAGGATGTAGGAAAGGGATAAGTTTTAATTAGGAAAAGCAGTAAGAAATATTAGTTAATTTCAGAGGGGAAATCATAGCCTAAACTTCTTTGTTATGTGTGTGGTAAATTAAGTTAGTATTTTATGCTCCATTGTTGTGTCTTCTTCATTGTAATATTTATCATATAAATTCACCAACTTACATAACTCATTGGGAAAGCAAGGGATTAATTAGGCAATTTCAAGATGCATAAATACATTAATATTAACAAAATATATATGATGATGAGGGAACACATTAAGGGACATAAATCAAAAATAATATAACAGAACGAACTTGCCAGTAAAAAACAGGCTTGCAATGTCTAGAACTATTCTTTTGCATTTAATAAGGTGACAGATTCCTGGCACAATCCTATTAATTTCATCATATGCACCATGCATGAACCTGCTTTATTGCATTTGTGAGTATAACGTGAAGGGTCTTAAGACGTCACTGCCATGGCAATGACTTGGCATCCACAGCTTTTGAAATGGTTCCTGTAAACACAATGAAGACAAACATCTGGGAATGGAAGGTACTCAGGATGTGCTAACAGAGGTCTGCACACAGACATGCATTTCACGGTCAGGCTAATTGGAAGCTCCAGCCAAGCTCAGGCTCTCCACATAAACAGAGGATTTTCCTGCCCAGCTGTCCAAGGAAGATTTGACTCAAAGGCATACATCCTTAAAATTCTAGTCTTTGAAGCATACTAAGATTCAGGGCAGTAGGTGCCTCAGTCGGTGCCTTGACTCTTGATTTTGGCCCAGGTCATGATCTCATGGTTCGTGGGATTGAGCCCTGCACTGGGCTCTGTGCTAAGTGTGGAGTATGCTTGGGATTCTCTCTCTCCCTCGCTCTCTGCCCCTCCCCTGCTCACATGTGATTTCTTGTTCTCTCAACATAAATAAATAAACTTTAAGAAATAAAGCAGCATACTGAGATTTGACTTAATTTGGCCCTTTTTATTTTAAGGAGAATGAAACTGAGGCAAAGGAGTTGATGTGAGCTGCCAATGACAGAGAGCTGGCTAGCAGATGCCCTGGCTTGGGGGCCTTCTGACTTCACTGTATCTCTCTGTATTATCTTACCATTATATGCTTCTGATTTTAAACACATCTCTACTGCTGAATGGAAATTATACTTAATATACCTGTTGCTAGTCACTTGTCTCTTTATTTCATGTGTTGTTTGATTTCAAATGCATTTCACAGTTCAAAGTGGCACTGTACATACTCCTTTAACCAAAAGTGGATTTGTGCTTATATTGATTTGTTCATTTGTTGATGTCTAATTGTCAGTGTAGATGTAGCAGCCAGTTTCTAACTAGGAAAGTGCAAAGTATTCCAGATATTACAGAGGGGATTTAATAGTACAGGTAATTGGTTACAAAGGTGATAGAGGGATTAGGGGGCTCAAAATATAAAATATTCAGAAATTAGTAATTACAGAAGCTCCTAGAGGAGCTAAGGGAAATGATGTCCCCATGGCTCATGTTCACTGCCAAGTGTCAGAATCCGGCTATTGAACAAGAACCAGGAGAGACACTTGCTGCCCACTGGCATGGCTTTCTTTGCTGCTACTGCTGCCCAGAGCTGGAAAATAAAGTAGCTTTTCCCTTTCTCCCACCTTTTACTCTCCCATTAGTACCTTCCGCTGGCAGAATCTCATAAGCCATCTGGCTAAAAAGTCTGGGAAATGTAGGTAACAGGCTTCCTGCTCCAGATGTAGAGACGTGGATAAAGAAAGGTAAGCACTGACCTGAGTGCCCACACACAGTATCTGGTACACCCAACAAGTGAAAATTGAGCTTTAGCTGGTGTGTCATGCATAAGAGCAAGCTGCTCATATATATTTAAAAATGTATCCTTTGTTGCTCCCATATCTGCCAATCCCCACATCTTTTACTTCTATTTTCTTTCCTTCCTTTCTTCTTCACAGTGTATGCACTAAGCAATGTGCTTGGCATTGGGACTGCAGAATGAACCTGATCATCTTCCTACCCCCATGAAGGTTATATTCTGGTGGAAGGGAAGACAAACAAACATTAGAGCTCTCCCTAATTCTTTCCTGTTCTTGCTATTGTTCTTATTCTCTCATGACTAGGTTTCCCAGGATGGTAATTCCCTTATTTAAGTGACATATAAGGGTGCCTGGGTGGCTCAGTTGGTTGAGCATCTGACTCTTGATTTCAGCTCAGGTCATGATCCCAGACTCATGGGATCAGGCCCTGCATAAGGCTCCATGCTGAGCATAGGGCCTACTTTAAATTCTCAGTCTCTATCTCTCTAAAATAATAAAAAATATATATATAAATAGATAAATAAATAAATAAATAAATAAATAAAATGACATACGAATGTTGCTAAATATCCATGCTTTAGAAAGCTATTTACACTCCTATACACTCCTACAATGAATGTAAAAAAAAATCTGTCTAATGGGATGCTCCTCCAAAATTAAGAGAGGACACTAGTTAATGTGTGTAATTTCCAGAAGTATGTCTGAATTTCATAGTCTTATCCTTTATAACTGAGATTAGATTCAGTTAAAGTTTTCTGTATCTTCAGTGTAATCAATTTGAAGGGTATTAATAAGTAATAAGTATTCTTCAAACAAAAAAGTCAGAACCACAGCTTACAGACTTTTCTCATAGATCTTCACTGAAAAATGCACATAAAACAATTTGTTTGCCAATTCAACTAAATAATGGTGAACAGTGCACTATGCTTGGTGCTTCATCTGTGTACTCTCACACAGAAGAAATCAAGAAAGAGTCCGCACTCTCAAGGAACGTGTAGCCTGGTTGGGGAGAAGGACAAGAGAATTTATAGTGACAGCACAGGGTATAAAGTGCCTAATGATGGGGTAAGAAAACACAGAGAAGGGGGATCTGCATCAGCCTGAAGGCTCAGGGGAGGTTCTGAGAAAAGCAAGGCTTTAGATGGATTGGAAGGGTGCATACAAGTCAAGTGAAGAAGGAAGAAGGAAGAAGGAAGAAGGAGGAGGCCTTTCAACTCAGGGCACAAAGACAGGAGGGTCATGAGACAGGGGTGAAGGGGTGGGAGAAATGACTTCCCTGAAGAACAAATGCAATGAAATTGTTGCCAGCAGGAATACATTATGGGAGGATCTAAACACTGTGTAAAAAGCTTCATTCTAAAAGAAGCAAGCCATCCCCCGGCTTTAGGGGAGAGAATAGAGCAGTCTGGGAGCACACAGAAAGTGGACTAGCAGGGATCAAGACTGACTGAGGGACCTGCTGAAAGACATGGGGTTGCTCAGCTTAGCAATGACATGGATGAGAAATATATAAGCTAGGAAAGCAATAAAATACAGTGAGAAAAAGAAAGCCGTGAGAGCAGAAGAAAAGCCTAAGATGATCCCCAGGATACAGATCTGGGGGACCAGCAGGCTAGTGATCCAGTGACCAAGGTGGAGAACACAGGAGCAGGACAAATTCAAGGCCAGGCAGTGGGGTAGTGGGAGATGGCAGAGGGAGAAGAGGGGCTCAGTTTTCAACACAATGAATTTCAAATGCCTAAGAAGCATCCCAGTTTGTTGGGAAATACGGAGATGGGGATCTGTCTATGTGGCTTTAGGAGTTATCTACTTTATAGTAAAGCCATAGATGTGGAAGAAATCACACAGGGAGAAGATGCCAGAGATAAACTACTTGAGAACCTCAATATTTAAAGGATATAAAAAGAAAAAGAAACAAAGACCACTGGCAAAGAATGGCTGGAGCTGCAGAAGAAAAAAAAAATCTGTGTGTGCTCTGCCTGATCTCATGAACCTGCATCTTCCAAGCTGCTTTTATTGGACACTAGTGGACCATCTTTCCGTCTCCAATTCCTCACTGAGTTCTATTAATGGTGTCTTCAAACTGAACTACAAATCTGTGTGCCTCTCGCTGAACTACTGGTAGCATCTGGGTCTTCGTTCACGCCACCTTCTGCTCTCCATGGGACTCTGCGATCACCTCCGCATGCATCCTGATCCCCCTCTTGCCCAGCTGTAATCCAGAGAACCTGCCTGTTTTGCTCACACAGCACAACAACAGCTTACTGAATGAATGGATGATTGAAGGAATGAAGGAGGCACTGCCTAATGGTACAAAGAAATCAAGAAGCTATTCTTTGTGTTAGGCATTCTGAAAGACACTGGTGAGGAGGAGCAGAGGGTTCCTTGTGATGTCAGGGACAGTGATTACTCTCTGTGGCCAGAGTCACTTCCATATCTTTAGGGAAAAGAGCTGAAATTAAACTATTTCTTAAGGTTGAGAATAAACCCATGAGTATTTACTCTCCCCTTCCCATTGAGGATGGGGAATTTTTGGTGGATGGACAAAAATATCCATTATACCCAAAGCTTCATGCTTTGAAGGAAATCATAGCTGTAATGGTCTGAATCTTAAATCCTCCTTAGGGATCTTCTTTAATCTCCCACTGAAAGGCTGACATACCAAAATTTAAATGCCCTTAATGAGACCCAGTGCCAAATCCACTGCACTCACAAGATCCAATTTCTATGTCATATCCCAGCAACTTTGACAACGTCAGATAAGGAATTCTGTGCTTTCTACATTCAGACCAAATTAAAGAATAGTAGCTTTCACAATGCAAAATTTGTCTCACTGGGTAGATGTGTGCCAGACCATTACTACACCTTTCTACAACCTTTATGAGGTGTAGAGTACGTATGTTTTAAGAGAAAAAAAAAATTCCTCTAACGGGATTTCTCATGAGTCAATTGCCAGAGTTGGCAATGAAGGAGTGAAATGGAGTTGATGAGGAGGGAGGGGTGGCGCTCTGCTATAGGACCTGAGCTTCATTAGTGTGCTTGGCAGCAGAGACCCAATGAAGTCTTAAAGTCTTGTGGGGGAAGATTCCTCGGATTCTCAGGTCCAGGGACCACCTCCAGAAAAAGATGGGTAAACAAGTATGTGCATTGGTGCAGGAGTCAGCATGCCCAGGCAGGAACCGCAGCCTGATATTTACTGCTTTGCTGCTGTTTCCCATTATGGATGTCCCCTGAAGGCTTCTGTATTGGCACAATTTTTCAGATAGAAATTTAGTAACTCAATTGACATCCACCTAGGCCCTGTGGCAAGCAGGAATAAAGCTTGTTTCCCCTCAAAGTGACAACACAGTGATAAATAGGTCTCCTGTCTCTCCCTCTGTTATAATATTTGCCCTCTAGCCCTGCTGGATTATGAAAACTGTTTCCAGTAGCACCTTGCTAGAAAGAGGCATGTATGAATGCTGTTCTCCAAACTGCACTTGGAGCACAATTTAGGCACAGAGTTGGAGTGTGGAGTGTGGTTACTACTGATGCCACCAAGTTTTCCTTGAGGTCTTTCCATCCCAGAAGAAAACCCAAAGACTGTCAGAATACAACTTAACCCTCCCTCTCAGCTGCCTTATGAGGAAGGGAATTTCCCTCCAGACTATCAGTGAGAACAGCTACAGAGGAAACCCAATGATGGAGAGTGTCCAGAGAGAAGCACTGGAGAAGTTGCTGCCTTTTGCTCATAGGCACTGAGGATGTTACCAAAAACATGGGTTGGGTGTGCTGGGTTGGCTCAGTCGGTTGAGCATCTGACTTCAGCTCAGGTCTTGATCTTGTAGTTTGTGAGTTTGAGCCCTGAATTGGGCTCCCTGCTGTCAGTGCAGAGCCTTCTTCAGTTCCTCTCTCTCTCTCTCTTTCTGCTGCTCCCCTGCTCATGCTTTCTTTCTCTCCCTCTCTCTCAAAAATGAATAAACATTAAAAAGAAAGAAAGAAAGAAAAAAGGAAAGAGAGAAAGAAAGGAGGAAAGAAAAGAAAGAAAAAGAAAAGAAAAGAAAAGAAAAGAAAAGAAAAGAAAAGAAAAGAAAAGAAAAGAAAAGAAAAGAAAAGAAGAGGGTTCACAGCAGGCCATTCCATTCTCCATACTGAAGATAGATGGCAGGCAGTCTCACCAAGACCTTGAATTTGCTCCAGACTGACTTTCAAAGGCCACAGAGACTCTCAGCGGAAAGCCCCAGAGTTCTGGGCAGGTGCGTTAAAAGCAGCCTGTGCAGAAGCTGGTACAAGAAAAGGATGCTTCCTGGGATGCCTGGGTGCTCAGTCAGTTAAGCATCCAACTTCGGCTCAGGTCATGATCTCACCTTTCAGGAGTTCGAGCCCCGTGTTGGGTTTAGTGCTGACAGTTCAGAGCCTGCTTCAGATTCTGTGTCTCTGTCTCTCTCTCAAAAATAAAGATGAAGGGGAGGGGAGGGGAGGGGAGGGGAGGGG
>NW_024081142.1:0-28783 GCF_003009895.1 Hyaena hyaena | reverse complement strand
CAGCCCCTCTGGAAAACAGTGTGGAGGTTCCTCAGGAAACTAACAATAGAACTCCCTTATGACCCAGCAATAGCACTGCTAGGAATTTACCCAAGGGATACAGAAATGCTGAGGCATAGGAGCACATGTACCCCAATGTTCATAGCAGCACTCTCCACAATAGCTAAAACAAAAAATGTTTTAAAAAGAGAGAGAGAGAGAGACTCAGATGATACTGATGCAGCCATCGACAGGCTAGCTTTGAAACCATGATCCATTAATAAAAAGGATCCCAGACCTGAAGTCAGATTCCTTCTTAGACACTGATTTACTAAATATTTTGACAAGCTATTTTCACATCTCCAGGCCTTAATTTCCTCATCTCTGTGACACAGGCAACCTACTGACATTTTTAAAGCAGTGACTTGTATTTGTATTGTCTTGCTGCCTTTTAAAGCCTGAGTATTTTGCACGAGATTTAGTTTCCCAGAGAAGAAGACTTTGGGGCCACCCCCCTCAACCCCTTCAAAACAGGGCAAGAGCCACGGCTGGGGATAGTGGTCTTTAAATTTTCAGAAACTTCTCACTTTCCAAGGCACCCCAGATCTGAAGAGTTACAGGGAATCAGTGTTATATCTGCTACAGTTTCCTATCTCCCTTCTCTCTCACTCCACAGAGAAAGATAGACAAGTCAAAGAAAGGAAGCCGCCTCAAACCTTACTAAGATGCATTTCCCTAAGGCACAAAACTTCAAGGCAACAGACAAAAGGACACTGAAATACCAGTGTATGCAAAGCCCACTGGAATTGCCATAACAACCCTTCCATCCATTTTATTAAGAGATATATTTCGAGCACAATTATTTTTATGTTTAATAATTTACCATAAAATATGTAATATGTGTATGTATATATATTACTTTGATCAATGCTGTGCTAATAATAATTCTGTTGGGAATTTAACCCATAATAATTTTCTAACAGAATGCTGTGATGTCCAAAAAATATGAACAATTTAAAATTTTCAGTGTATACATATATATTTTGTTGAAGAATGATAGGGTGATTAATAAAAGACTTTCAAGCATAAAAATATAACATTAGGATAAAGTTCTGTGGGAGAAGTGAAATGGAAATACAATTTCAAGGAGAAAAAGAAACATTGTAAAACTTCCAACTGTTAAAAAAGAGCTTGTTCATGTGTTTTTTGAACCATGGGTATTAAATCACTCTGGTATTTAGACTCTACTGGGTAAATGTAAAAGAGCACTGTAACGGTTGTATTCTAAAATGTCAGTATTTACAATATGCCAGAAATTACGTCCTTTGCAACTCTTTAATTTAGATGAAAAACATCTGATATCAATTTGAAAAGACAGTCATAGCTTTCCAGATGTTTTTGAGGGGATACATGGAAAAGGACTTGGAAGACCACTGGGCCATATCATAGGGTCGCACTATATGCCAACAGGGAGAGAACGCACAAAGTAACACAGAGACAATGGAAGCCATGGCCCTCTCCAGTCCCAGGGATCAGGGTAAGAGGGAGACAGAGAGAGTGCGAGTCACTGCAGAGTTCCTCCCAGATGGGGTGGGCTGACGTTGCTCTGCAGTCTCCCCATGGCCTATGTGTGGCATCCAAGGATCCAGAAGTTTCCATGAGCCTAGGCATAGACACAAAGGCGCTGAGTGATCACCCCTACAGACTTCACAACAGCACAGATGACCAGCCTCAACACTGTGAGACACCTGTGACTCTGGAAGATGGAGAGCAGATGGATCCATTTACCCTCCCTGATTGCCTGGCCCATGGAGTAGAGCAGTGAGTATCCAGAAGTCCCATGGCCTGACCAGGCAACCCCAGTGAGTCCTGTCAGCACACAGGGCTGTCTTTGTGGAGAAGGGGGAAGCAAGAAACTCTGAAAGAGTACCAGATCATCAGGGAGAATGAGTTATCCAAAAGACACTAATTAAAACAGCCCTGATAGGGAATTTAACTAGAAAACCTTGACTGTTTAAACAGGAAAGAGACCATAAACCAGAAGAGATTGAAGTGTTGTTAATTGGGAGGACTCAGTTTTGTTCTACCCAGCAGGGTTGGGACTCATAAAGAGGTTGAAATCGGCTGGAGAAAATAATTTACATCAGTGAGTGCCATGTGAGCAAATATGCCATCATCCAATTACAACTGTAAAGTGGCATTAATGATATTCACCTTGCAAGGCTCCTGTAAGAATAAGAGAGAATATATTTGAAGACACCCAGCAACGAATGTGCCCCATGAAGGGCAACTAAAGCTGTTATTATAAAGTCTGTCAGCCTCCACTGCTATCTATGAGGTGATGAGATGCCCAGACCATTGTCTCTGGGTCAGTGTCAAGCTGTCCCTACCTCTGTGTGACACCAGCACTCTGAGGACTGAAGCCCACTTCTTATGGAGGTGGGAGGCCAACTCTCCTGTCACCCCTGGGTACCTGGGTTGTCACTGTAGGCTATAATATAATATAGAGCCAAAGAGAAACCAGTTCTGAGAGAAAGTCCTCACGTTCTTCTCAGAATTGGTCCTTTGATAACTAGAATCTTATCAGTAGGCTTGACCCTTCCTTAGGACAAATCTGTTCCCAGAGAGTGCCCCATCCTCCCTGTAAACAGGCCTTCAGTGAGCCCACCCCAGGAGTTCCCTGACAAAGCCAGACGCCAGAGCATGGAAAGCTCGCAGCCCCAGAAGCAGACTGGCTGTCAAACTACTGAAACCTAAGCTTCCAGACTACTGCCCAGACCCTGTGCCTGACTGCATATTTTTTCTCTCACAGAGGGCCACCCAAATTGTAAGCTGTTCAGACTCCACAAAACCTGTATCTGCCTATCCAGACCCTTTTCTGGTGATTGAAAGAAAGGACTAGGGGCCCCACAAGCTGCTCATGTAAGAAAACCATAACTATGCCAAGACTAAAGCACCTGCATGGATGGAAAAATAGTCTCAAGTCAGATTTTCTCACTGAGTTCTCTCAAGACAGTGAATTCACTGACCAAATGTTAATTAAGCACCCATCAGATACAAGCACCAGGCAGGTACTCCCTGCCCAAGCCAGAAGCACCTTTCAGCCAAGTAGGGGCATGTGGAATCAACACAAATAAAATCGACCGGCACATCATCTGAGCAATCTGGAAACCCCTCCCCCTGGCCAGTGGTCAGCCTTGAGGCACCAGACTGTGCTACTCTGCTGTGTCAGCTCTCCAAGATCCATCAACTGAAGGGTTGACACAGCAGGTATGGCCACAATGGCTGTTAATATTTTAATATCCCTCCTTCCAACTAGTATTTTCCACCGAGTCCTTCAGTTCCATTGGTCTTCATTAGACCAAAAACAAACAAACAAATAAGCCTAGGAATAATGACAATTCTGATCAACTGTACAGAAAGCACAGATGAGTTCAGATGACCCTTGGAATGTTCTCCAACATGTACACAGTCATATATAGGTAGATCTTGCTTGAAGGAAAAATGTAACTCTAAAACTTGAGTCTAAACAAAAGGCCAACGGGGAATTCAAATTCTTTTAAAGAACTGATGAAAGATAGGATTCATTTCAACAACAGCATTCTCCTAAAGCATTTAAAATATGTTTCCATCTATAATAATTAATGTATATACAACTGCTGAGGAACATGCCTGTTGGGTAAAGTAAGTTCAAGCATTCTGTACATTCATTCAACAAAAATCTATCTCCTACATGGCAGGCACTGTTCTAGGTGCTAGGGACACTGTAGTGAACAAAACAGAGGATAGTTATTTTCAGGGGGCTGACATTATGGTAGGAGTAGACAAATTACAAACAAATACACAGTATGTTAGGTTGGGATAAGTGCTATATAAAAAATAAAGCAAAATAAGGGGGCATCAGACTGGGTAGTGAGTGGAGTGCCATCTTTATGGAGAAGGCCATTCCGCTAGATGGTGTTCAAGCTGAAAAGGTCTAGAGAGATGAAAGAAAAGCGCAAATGCCTTGGAGTCAGAGCATGCTTGGTGTATCTGAAGAACAGTAAAGGAGACTAGTATGCTGGGGCTTGATGCAGCTGAGACCAGCCACCAAAAGCAAGTGTGGAAGGGTAGGAGATTGGAGAACCAGCCAGGACTTATGTCTGAACCTTGTGAAGCCAGCATTTGTTCTTAAATCACTCTGGATAATGGCCAGCATATAGGTGGACCCCAAGTTTACCTGACTCTTCTAGAAAATTCAATAATAAAATGCTAAACTGAGTTTGGAACTCTAAACACATTTCATTTATTTTTTAATGTTTATTTACTTTTTGAGAGAGAGATAGAGACAGACAGACTGTGAGCAGAGGAGGGGCAGAGAGAGAGGGAGGCACAGAACCTGAAGCAGGCTCTAGGCTCTGAGCTGTCAGCACAGAGCCCAGCATGAGCCTCGAACTCACAGACTGGGAGATCATGACCTGAGCTGAAGTCAGATGCTCAACCAACTGAGCCACCCAAGTGCCCTGAAAATTGTTTTTTGATCTACAATGTGTTTAGGAGCTCCCAGGTGGCTCAGCTGATTGAACATCCGACTTTGGCTCAGGTCATGATCTCCCAGTCTGTGAGTTCGAGCCCCACGTCGAGCTCTGTGCTGACAGCTCAGAGCCTGGAGCCTGCTTTGGATTCTGTGCCTCCCTCTCTCTCTGTCCCTCCCCTGCTCGTGCTCTCTCTTTGACTCTCAACAATAAATAAATGTTAAAAAAAATTCTTTTTAAAATAATTTTCTTCCAATATCCTGTAACTTTACACCAGAATATCCATGGCAAGCTGGACACAGTACACAATGCTTTCTTCTCACTCAATAAATGTGCTGTCTGCTACCCAGGCTGAGAGGAAAGGATGGTGCTCTCACATACGTAATTCCACTCTGCTTTTGATTAGGTCTTTGTGTTATACCACCAACCCCAGAAGACTCTCTGATACACCAGCTGCTGACAGCCTGGTATGCAATATTCATTGGAAAGGTTATGCTATGACTCTGACCTCCAAATTCCCCGTAATAAATGTGAACTGGCTAGGAAGCAAATTAAACCCAACCTGTTGTCATTCCTTATTCAAAAAGCAGTATTCTTCAAATCTCCGCCTCTTCCTTTGATGACTTACTCAGCCTTTCTCTGACCTTTAAAGAATTTAAAAAAATATCAACAACTTTCGAGAGTTCTTTTTCCCCTTTGTATCTCTGAGGAATTCAGTTACTAGTACATGAGAAAGGCCATGGATTCAGGACTCCTGGGCTGTCTGCCCCAGTGATGTCAAAGAAAGATTGTTTCTTCATGTGTGGAAGTTATAGGTCATGTAACATGTTTGGCTGTTGGAAGTTACCAGGTAGCATCTCAGTAAGAGATAAAAACTGCTTATAGAAACTGCTCAACTATGCAATCCATCTCTCAAAAGGATTTTGACTTCCAATGCAAACAAAAGAATGATCTGGAGAAAATTTAGTAAATAATAACCCCAACTCCCAAAAGTTACTAACAAGTTTTTGTTTTGTTTTTCAAAATGAAAATAACTTCTATAAAAAATAAACCTCACTGTCAAAATATCTTAAGGCAATCCAGAAACACATGAAGGAGAAAGTGAAAAAAAAAATCACCTAATACCATCACCCAGAGATAACCCATGTTAACACTTTGGTGAACACTTACTGAGACTTCTTTTTATGAGTATACATACACACAATTTTACATAAATAGAATCAAAGCAGACTTAAAGATTTGGGACCTGATTCTTTCCCTTTCAAGTATCACAGACAACTTTCTAAGTTATTAAACATAGACCTAAATTATTATTTTAAGAGATGCATAATATTCTATTATACAAATTGTGGAAGTCACAAAATTACTTAACTACACTCATGTATACAAAGAAACATAGCTTCTTCATGGATCAGGAGTGGACCCATTCACCAGCTAGTGGAGAAAAACTAATTTAGTGCAACTCCAAAATCTCAGAATAATGCCATATTGTAAGCTGTCCTCTAAGGATAATATTGTTCTATGGCAATATGCTCAATCTCTCATATTCATGTCTCTTCTATGGCTTCTTTTCCTAAGAAAGCATCTGGATGGGGGCGCCTGGGTGGCTCAGTCAGTTAAGTGTCTGACTACAGCTCAGGTCATGATCTCACAGTTCATGAGTTCAAGCCCCGCGTCAGGTTCTGTGCTGACATCTCAGAGCCTGGAGCCTGCTTCAGATTCTGTGTCTCCCTCTCTCTCTGCCCTTCCCCTGATCACACTTTGTCTCTGTCAAAAATCAACAGTAAAAAGAAAGAGAGGAAGAGAGAGAGAAAAAAGAAGGAAGGAAGGGAGGAAGGAAGAAAAGAAGGAAGAAAGAAAAAGAAAAAGAATCTGGCTGTATGGCAGAAGATACAGATTATGTGACATTATGGTGAAAAGGGATAGGGATTCCCAGATGCATCTCCCTCGGGACCTTCTGGATCCGAGCTGGGACTTCTAGTGTGTAACAGGTCTTACCTGCTCCCTGAACTGAGGCTGCTGGGGTGCAACTGGCCATTTTCTTTCTGTTCAGGCAATGAGCAAAACCCACCCATGATAGCACCCACCTTACACCACTGTGGTCAAGGCCATTCCTAGAATAGTATGGGACTGCCAGGCAACTCCACCAGAGTTAGGGCTGCCCAAGGTAACACACTTGAAACAAAGCTATATTGTTGACATCTTCCTTGCACCCTTAGAATACCTTTAAAGATGAATTTTGTAAGCCTAGAGTGGCCGCCCAGTTATCCCATCCAAGGGACAGGCCTGCCCTAATCTCAAATATCCCAACTCTGGCAGCTTCTTCCACCTACCCCAAGCCTCTGCTTATTCACTAGTGCTCCTTGAGGCTGTAGTGGCTGGTATTTCCTTGGCCTAGAACCCTCTTGATAGTAGTGCTGTGACCAGTGAAATGCCACCCCATTGGGTTTACAAGTCCCTTAGGCAATTCAGGTGTCCCACTACCTGCCACCCCATCCTTTGTGGAGTCCAGAGTTCCCACTGCTGGAGTCTTTCTCTCTGCTCTGTGTCGCTGTGGTACTCTATACTGCCCTATCAGAGCACTGAACACACTTCCTCCTCTCATCTGCAAGCTCCATGAGGATGGAGACCATGTCTCCTGTATTCTCTATTAGGTTCACACCACCCCACACAGGGCCAGAGACATTAGAGATGCTCAAAACACATCTGAGAAATGGACAAGCAAAAGAGCAAATGAAGGAATGAGTATATAAATGAAATCCCTGCACAGTGTGACTGCAGTGGGGCCATTTCCAGTGAGGGATGCTGTTTCTATCTTCTGGGTCTATCAGAACCCAGATATGATCCCTGGACAAGATCCTGTTACCACCGTGACATAAGCTTCACTGTATGGACACCAGACAGGATACTAAAGAATAGGAGACATGAGGGAGTCTGGGCATTCAGAAACACACTGTTTTCTGATACCTGGAGAGAAAGAGAAGGGCGGAGGGGGAAGGAAAGGGCGGGGAGGGCAAGAGGGAGGGAGGGAGGGAGGAAAAAGGAGGGAGAGGGAGAAAGAGACAGTGCAAGCGAACACACATGCAGCCTAGAGACCTGCCACACCCCGTCTCTGCCCTGCTCTTACAATGCTGTGTCTTACACTTATTAAGAGGTGAGAATCTACCCTTCATGATTTATCAGACAACTCTAATAAGTACGTTTCATGGTCTAGGTCATATCCTTTCATGAGCCTCATTATTTTAAACCAGTTTTATAGCAACAAGAAAATAAAATGTATCATAAATTGTTTTTCACTAAGTGTCAATTAGCAGTTCTATTTAAGCCCTGCTTCTAAGTCCAAAGCAAGAAAGTTGTTGGTGCTAAATAACATGTTGCTAAGGTAGGGTAAGTGTCCAAAAGGTAAATTCACATTAATTTTAATCCACTGAGATAAACCATAAGAATCTTTGATTTTCATTTAAAAATACTGTGCCTTGTCGAACTCTGAAAAAAAAATGTTTCTAAATTTTTGTCACTGCTTATTTGTTTCCCTGATTTAAAAAAAGGTACTGGTTACTGATATTGTAATGCAAGTGAAACATGTAAATATAATTGGCTCTCACCAGAAAATACATCTGGGGGGTGGGGGATTAGGATTTTCCTTGTACTATGGAATAAGTTAGGAAAGTTACTAAATATCTTGCTTTATGACTGCTTGTGCTTAGGATGCATTTATTAAAAAATCCCATGAACTATTTCAGAGGTATACTTTTAAAGCAAAATATTATTCATTTCTAGCTTTTTGTTAGAGTAAAATACTGATATCCTTTTGCTGGATGGAGGTGTGGAGGTATCAGCCAGCCATGCCTTCGTCTCCAACTCACAGAAAAATCAGCTTCAAACTCACTGTCCCTCCTGGTCCTCATTCTGACACCTGCCTCAGCCAGATGTGATCACTGAGCTACTCCCCACAGTGTCACTAGCACTATCTCAGGCCACCACCTAAGCAGTCCCTGTTGGAAATTCTGTGCTGTGGTTACCTTTTCTTCCATTTGGACTGCCCTTCAGTCTCGCTCTAATTAAAACTCATCTGAGAGCTACTATCCAGCATAGTGCTCATAGCTAACAATACTGTGTTGTATACTTAAAACAATCTGGTAAGGGTACATCTTACGTCAAGTGCTCCAACAACACCCACATACAAACAAAATAATAATAACAATCATAATGACAACAGCAGGGCTAAGAAGAAAGGAAGTGATGGAAAATTCTATGTCCTTGAAGGTGGGATGATTTCGCAGGTATACACACATCCCCAAATGCACTGAGTTGTACAGACTAAATATGTACAGCTTTTTTGAGATATGCAATCATATCTCAATAAAGTTGTTTTTAAAAAACTTCAAAAACTTAATTAAAAAAAAAAAACAGACCAACAACCTGGTCCACGGCTCTCTCAGCTGATAGACCAGCATGGCTGGCTGCTAAGATCATGTAAAAGTTTCTTCCCCCAAAAACCACCATTACCGATCACAGGCTATGTGAGAATCAGCATTCTATTCACTCAGGAATAAGAGACAATCATCAAGAGGCCTCATGCTATAAAATTCTACTTCCAGGCTTACAAACTCAAGTTATAAAAGATGATGGTATATCTAAAATTAATAAGAATAAAACACTACTTTGGAAAGGCTTTACTAAAGTCAAAGCTGATAACTAAGTTTATAGCTGGTCAAAATCAGTATTTTCTTATTTAATAACAAAAGCAAAGAAACAGTGGCATCGGGAAGCCCCAGGTATTTGGGGAGAAGGGTCCAGATCTTAGAGTTAATGAAAGTTTCCTTACACAAGCCCCATGAGCTTAGGCATCTTGATAACACCACAGGTGGTATTTCAAAGCCAGGGTGGAATCACAGAGCTAAGCAGTATATGTTTCATAACTTTAAGTTTCAACGAGGATTTCTGCATCTACTCAAAAACCTTTGAAAGAATTATGTAAGGATGTAACCACAATTTTTCCACTTATAGCGTTTTTGGAGACATTGTTTTAGTGTATCTCAAAGTTTTTAGAACCATAGTTTGAAACAATGTGATTTGATTAAGTGTGGGAAACTTTCCAGGATGACTGCATAAGCATGTAATTCATGTCTTTATACACCCATCGTGAAATGCACATTCTTAGTTTTCTCTCAATTCTTCAAACTCCTCTATTTTTATCCCTTTAATTTTTAAAAAAAAAAATGTTTGTTTATTTTGAGAGAGAGAGAAGTCGTGAGTAGGGGAGGAGCAATGAGAGAGAGGGAGAGAGAGAATCCCAAGCAGCCTTTGCGCTGTCAACACAGAGCCTGATGTGGGGCTCTATCCCACGAACTGTGAGATCATGACCTGAGCCAAAACCAAGAGTCAGACGCTCAACCAAATGAGCCACCCAGGCACCCTACCCTCTAATTTTTATTAAATGGCCTTTTTTCATCATTATTTCCTTATTCCTAACTTCAAACAAAGTATTTATATGACCTTATCTTCCACTAATCCTTGAAAATATACTTCCCTACCAGCCCCCATCTGTCTTTGGTGTCATTTATCTGCCACAATTCTTGGTAGTTAACAAGTTAACAGTAACAGTTAGCATTTACCAGCTGATTACTACTAAGGCAGGCACGGTATTATCTCACTTAATTTACTGAAAACACAGTTGTAAATTCCCGTTACTTTTGCTTGGTAGAATTTGTTAAAGCCTCATTTACTAGTATGAGAATTAGCAGCTTTGCTGCTTGGAGTAGACTAAAAACATAATCCGTTCTGTACGCAAGTCCAGGGACAAAACGTGGCTGCCGGGTCCAGCTGGCCACAGGAAGCGTCTGGATGATTTCATTTAATGCCTTTAGAAATATTTCTCACTGGGCTAATTCAAGGAAAATGGCTTGTCACGGATGATATCTGACTATAATAAGTAGCTGAAATGCTTTCCCAATAAATATTGTAAAATGAAACAGGTGTAAAGCCACGGTTGGAAAATCAGCAGCCAAGGAGTACTGCAAGGATTATGGGCCAACTTTCCAGCAGAAGGCTGATCCCTAGGTTGCAGCAGGAATCCATGTTAGCAGGACATTTCTCCTGGTGCTTTCAAGAAATTCATCATTTACTCGGGCATTCACTTAATAAATATTGACATGCTACATAAAGGCATTCTATGGGGTCTTAGCAAGACAGGAAGATGAATATACTTCAGCCTTAAGGAGTTGCTGGCTAGTGAGAATGAGGGGACCTGATAGGATCTGAATGGTGTACTGCCACCCCAATAGGTACACAATGCTCCCTGCTACGTGCAAAGAAAATTCAAATCCCTGAGTTGAAGGGTAACAAAGGGCAGTGAGTCTGGATTGGTTGGAGGGAAAAGACCTGCAGAAGAGGCTGAAAGAAAACAAGGTGAGGATGTTGGTAGCCTGAAACCACTCTCCTCCCCACTGGAGAAACCCCCAGGGGGTTAGGGGCATGCAAGTTGAGAGCAGAGCCTAGGCTGGGCAGCCTGTGATGACTGCCTGCTGTGGAGGAGGAGGTGGAGCAGGGAAAGTAACAGACGACCCTAGAGGAGAACCATTACCAAGAATACAATTACAGGCTGGTCGGCTGGCTTGTTTTCTCCCAGATGTTATGTGAGCTGTGTGCAGCGCCAGCTCTGAGAAAGGATCAGTAACTCCTCGAGGATCTAATACAGATCTGAGAAGGGCCAAAAGTTAGTCTACTCTACAGAGTTCCTGAACAGTGGAGTTGTGGGGCTGAAGTGAGAAGCCACCCACTCCACAGTTTATGAGTGCACGCAAAAAAGGGACAACCAAGGTTATGAGGAAGCAAAGGCCCTTGAGGGAGAGAATGGGTCTTGGGAGTCTTTGAGGCTCCCAATATATGGATGCTGCTGCTGCAGATGATGTATTCAGTGCTTCCTATGTCCAAACATTTCTTTCTTTCTTTCTCTCTCTCTCTTTCCTTCCTTCCTTCCTTCCTTCCTTCCTTCCTTCCTTCCTTCCTTCTTTCCTTCCTTCTTTCCTTCCTTCCTTCTTTCTCTTTCTTTCTTTTCTTTCTCTCTCTCTCTCTTTCTCTCTCTCTCTCTTTCTCTCTCTTTCTCTCTCTCTCTATTATTTTTTAAATAGTTTATTGTCAAGTTGGTTTCCATATAACATCCAGTGCTCATCCCCACACGTGCCCTCCTCCATGCCCATCACCCTCCTTCCCCTCCCCCCCAAACATTTTCTAAAGCTTTACACATGCTATATCATTTAACCTTCATAACACCTGTATGTGGTAAATATTATTAGGCCCATTTGACAAATGACAAACCTCAGCACAAATTTCCCCAGGGTCCCACTGCTAATACCCAGCAGAACTGGATTTTTAACCCAGATTGTCTGCCCTTGACCTACACTGTTAATCACTTAGCAATTCTGCCCCCTTGAAAAGGCCATGCTTCCAAGAAACGAAAATCCATAAAATCAGGATGCCAGCCTGGTATCAGTCAGCACAGGCATCTAAGGTGCATTTCAAGAGCAGACAACTGGGATATCTCAGTTATATAAGTGCAGGACATGGCTTTGGGTTCCCAATAGTTTATTTGCTTAGAAAGCCTTCGTTCTACCTGACTTGGAAATAGAATAAAAGAAGTTCATGCTGAGGGTGTGAAGATGTCAGCAGGTCCTAAAAGTCAGTAGGACAGAAGGATAGGTGTCAACCTCTCTCCCATGATGCTTTCTGTATAAACACTGAAGGACATCTTGTCACAATTAATGTGTGGGTCAAGATTTGTCCATATTCAGCACATGAGCTTCCTACGGCCAACTTCTCTAATATACCATTGGTAGGGACAGAATTCTATAAATGTACTTCTCTGGTAATTCCCTTACATACTGATGTGGGTTTAGAAGTCAAGGCAAAGAAAATATAACTCCTGGATTTCAGGCATTTTTAGTGGAGGACGGAGGAGGTAAAAGGCTAATAAAAGGATATTGGGGAGAAAAAAGGTTTATGTTTACACAAGCTACACATACATGTTCAGAGTAACTCTATTCTTAAAAGCCCAAAACTGGAAACACTAAGCAAAGAGTTAACAAACCGTGGTACGTCCATACCATGGACTACTACTCAGCGAAAAAGGATGAACTACTAACACATGCCCCAAAAACATGTACTTGCTACTCACTAACCTCTAATCCTATGGGCCTGACCACCTATCCTGTATTTCATATACTCTTAAGAATAAGTGAAAAGAATGTAGCAATCCTATGAAAGTCTGAAAGATTAAGTATCTGGGAAAGTTTGTATCAGGTGTGGCTGTCATCTGTGTTACATAAAGATATACATAAGGAGTGGTGTGCTGGATCTGGCTTGCATCATTCATGAAAGCTCATTGGGCACGTCTCTCCCCAACTCCATGTTCAGTGACATCACAATGTTAATTTAGAATCAGTCATTATAGGAGCATTTACCTCATGGAAATGAACAAATCAGGGGTTTCCCTTACCTGAGAGTTGGTTATCAATGCTTTTCTTTCTTTCTTTTTTTTTTTAATGTTCATTATTTATTTTTTGAGAAAGAGAGAGAGACAGAACACAAACAAGGGAGGGGCAAAGAGACAGGGAAACACAGGATCTGAAGCAAGCTCCAGGCTCTGAGCCTGACGGGGGACTTGAACTCACAAACAGTGAGATCATGACCTGAGCCGAAGTTGGACGTTTAACCGACTGTGCCACCCAGGAATCCCTGGTTATGAAAAGCTTTACCAGCACACCAATGTAGACAAGTCACCTCACTAGGATGTCCTAAAAGGCTCCAAAAGTGGGCAATATAGATAATCCAAGACAGGGAATTTAATGTAATCCTCACTATCCCACTGACAATCAGTTCTGAACCAGACACATTACTCAAACCAGAAACAGGACTTAAAGTTGAAAAACCTGGGAGGGCTAAATAGCGAAACTCTTTGAGTTTTGATAAAGTCTTTTCACATCTGTCAAGGAATATGAATAAAAAGATCAGTTCCTGAGGTCCTGGGAAAATAAAATGACACCCAGCACAGTGAGACAGGTCACTGAAAGGGAAGAAACCTGGTCAACAGTCAGATTGTTAGACCACCTCAGATGCTGTGTATCCATCTTGGGGAAAGGTAACTCAGCCTGCAAAAATCACTGCCTGACAAAAATTTTTAATAATAAAAAACCCATAACTTAAAAAAACATTTGACAAAATCCAATACCTATCCATACAATCTCTCAGCAAACTAGGAATAAAGATTTCACTTGATAAAGAATATCTTTAAAAAAAAATCCACAGTAACCAAATAAACAAAAACAATCCTGTAACTAATTTCATACCTAAGGAAAAAATACTTGAAGGCTTCTCCCTAAGATCAGGAAAAAAGCCAAGTTGGTTCTGACTTGTTCAATGGAGGACTTCACAACTCTTATTCAACATGATACTAGAAGTTTTATGTTGCGATAGGTAAGAAAAAGAAACAAAAGGTATACAAATTTAAAGGAGAAAATAAAAATGTCTCTATTTGCAGATAACATGAATATCTATGTAAAAAAACAAAACGAAACAGAAAAACATCCTAGAACAAGTGAACTCAGCAAGGCCATAGGATAAAAGATCAATATTAAAAAATTGATCACATTTCTATATACTGATAATGACATATGGAAAATGAAATTAAAAACAACACCATCTACAATCATGCCAAAGAAAATGAACACTTAGATGTAAATTTAATAAAACATGTACAGAATCTATATGCTGAAAATTACAAAATGCTGATGAAAGAAATCAAAGAAGACCTAATAGAACAGAGAGATACGATGTCCATGGATTGAAAGACTCAACATAGGGACATCTAGGGAAGATCTTAAGCTCATTCTATCTCATGAGTACAAGTGGATAACACCTACATCAGTGAAAATAACTCAGAAAATGATACAAAGACTGACAGACTCTCCACAGCTAAATGTGGAGAAGAGGCCACACCGAAGAGGGCAGGAAGAGCAGAGATGCAGTCTGGAGTAAGATGCCGGCTGAAGGACTTTCAAGGGGGAGGGAGGGATACAGCAGGCATGGAGAGGGGAGAGAAACAGACCCTCACACCAAACACCCCAGGTGTGGGGACCTTGCCTGGGGAAGACAAATCTCCATATCATTTGGCTTTGAAAACCAGAGGGGCCCAATTTCCTGAGTTTTTATGACCAGTGGGTCTTAACACCTAGAACTTTGAAAATCAGCAGGCTAGGTTCTGGGAGAGCCAGGAGGGCAAAAGGAAACTGAGTCCCCACACTTTAAGAGCCAGCACAACCAAGAGCCCCAAGGAGATACAGTATGGAAGCAGTAGTTTTTGAAAGACACCTGAGTCATACGGAGGGAGCATTATTTGCTAATCTAAAGAGCATATGCTAGAAGGGCAGGAATCTTTAGGGGACTTCTCCAGGAACAAAGGTGCTGGCAGGAACTATTTCCCTCTCCTGCCCCATGGACACCTACGGGAACCAGCCTGCTGCCGACACTCTCCATCTAGCTTGCTACAGCGTGCTCCTCCCTTGTGTTCTCCTACAGACTCGCCCCCTACACCTGTGGTAGGAGTTTTCGAAAGTGGCTACAGGTGCCCTCCTACAGCAGGCCTGCTCAAACCTTGCTAATCCCATATGCCCCACCCGCACATTCCCCTGTGGACCTTCCCTCCAACACACCCTTGGCCAGAGCCTATCCAAAACAGTGTCACCAGCCTGGCAGCGTGCAAGCAGCCTTGACATGAGTCAGCACCACTCCGAAGTGACTCCTGCCCCAGGAAGAGGGGAGGATTACTGCACACACCCACCTGGCTGCGGCCCCGGCAGTGTGCTGTAGGCAGATATCCAGTCTGACTGCAGTCCCTGCCGACCAGTGAAAGCTTCTCAGGGAACAAGAGAGAAACAGTGCCCTGCGGTCTGGTGCTATTACATCTCTGGCAAGCCCTTGGTCTGACTCAACTCAAGCCCAAAGCAGCCCCAAAGTAGCCCATGAACAACACAGGGACCAAACCCTGCCCACACCAGGCAAAGAGAACTACTGCAAACAGCTAGACTGAAGACAAAAGTGGCTCAGCCACAGAAAGGCACATAGAACACACACAGACACTACTGAAGCACCAGGTTCTGGCGAACAGGGCACATCGCACTGCAGGGCACTACAGGACCTCTTCTTCATAAGGCCACTGCTTTCAGGAGGAAGAGATGTAGCTGACTTTCCTAACACAAAGAAACAGAGACTTAGACAAAATAGATAGAAAGATATGTCCCAAATGCAAGAACAAGACAAAATCACAGTAAGAGACCTACATGAAATGGAAGTAATTAATATGCCTGACAGAGAATTTAAAGTAATAATCATATAGCTCACTGGACTTGAGAAAAGATTGGAGGACCTCAGTGAGATCCTTAACAAAGAGATAGAAAACAAAACAAAACAAATGAACAAGGAAAATAGAGAGGAAGAACTCAATAACAGAAACTAAAAATATACTAGATGGAATGAACAGTAGACTAGAGGAAGCAGAACATACCAGTGACCTGGAGGATGGAGTAATGGAAAGCAATAAAGCTAAACACGAAAAAGAAAAAATAATAATAATAAATAAAAATAGACTTAGGAAACTAGGCGACCCCATCAAGTGTAATAACATTTGCATTATAGGGATCCCAGAACAAGAGAGAGAAAAGGGAGTAGAAAATTTTTTGAAGAAATTATAGCTGAAAACTCCCCAAATCTGGGGAAGGAAACAAAATTCCAGATCCAGGAGGCACAGAAAGACCTCAACAAAATCAACTCAAGGAGATCTACATCAAAACATATAGTAATTAAAACAGCAAAAAATAGTGATAAAGAGAGAATTTTAAAAACTGTGGAAGAGGTGCACCTGAGTGACTCAGTCCGTTGAGTGGCCATGGCCGACTCTTGATTTCAGCTCAGGTCATGGTCTCACAGTTCATGGGTTTGAGCCCCACATCAGGCTCTGTGCTGACAGTGTAAAGCCTGCTTGGATTCTCTCTCTTTCTGTCTCTCTCGATCTGCCCCTCTCTGCCTCTCTCTCTCTCTCAAAATAAATATGAACTTATAAAATCTTTGTTTAATTTAAAAACAGCAAGAGAAAAGAAAACAGGTACATAAAAGGGAAACCCCACAAGGCTATCAGCTGATTTTTCAGCAGGAACTCTGCAGGCCAGAAGGGAGTGGCATGATATATTCAAAGTGCTGAAAGAAAAAGACCAAACCAAGAATATCCAGCAAGGCTATCATTCAGAATAGAAACAGAGCTAAAGAGTTTTCCAGACAAATGTTAAAGGAATTTGTAACCAATAAACCAGCCCCAGAAATCTTAAGGGGAATGAGTATACTTATGATATGATAAGCACTGAGTAGTGTACAGCATTTTTGAATCACTATATTGTACACCTGAAAATAATACAACACTGTATGTTAACTATACTGGAATTAAAATTAAGGGGGAAAAAAGACTCAAAACAAGAAAGACATTAATTCTCCCCCAAACTGACATATAGTTTTATACAATCCCTATCAAAACTCCTCAGCAAGATATTTTGCAGAGATAGCATTATTTTGAAATTTATATGAAAAGGCAAAGAAACTTGAATATCTAAAACAATTGTGAAAAATAATTAAGTGGGAGGAATCACTAGCACTCCACAGCCAAAACACAACACAAAGGAAAAAAGAACATTAACTTAAGTCTTCTGTCTTATACAAAAATTAACTCAAAATAAATCATAGACTTAAATATAAAATGTAAAAGTTTTTTAGAATTTGTCTAGCAGGTTTTCTATCAAAAGATACCAGGGTTGGTGGTGGTGGGGAAATATAAAACTATAAGACTTCTAGAAAAAAATAGGAGAAAGCCTTTGGGATCTAGGGCCAGGCAAAGGATTCTTACACTTGACAACAAAAGCATAATCCATACAAGAAAAAATTGATAGGTGAGATCTCACCAATAATAAAAATTTTGCTCTACAAAAGACCCTCTTAAGGAAAAGAAAAGATGACACAAAAACAGACACATAGACCAATGGCATAGAATAGAGAACTCAGAACTGGACCCACAAATGTATGGCCAATCAATCTTTGACAAAGCAGGAAAGAGTATCCAATGGAAAAAAAGACAGCCTCTTTAACAGATGGTGCTGGGAGAACTGGAAAGAAATGAGCAAAAAATGAAACTAGATCACTTTCTTGTACCATACACAAAAATAAACTCAAATTGGATGAAGGACCTGAATGTGAGACAAGAAACTATCAAAATCCTAGAGGAGAAAGCAGGAAACAACCTCCTTGACCTCCACCGCAGCAACTTCTTACTTGACACATCCCCAAAAGCAAGGGAATCAAGAGCAAAAACAAACTATTGTGACCTCATGAAGATAAAAAGCTTCTGCATGGCAAAGAAAACAATAAAAAAACTAATAGGCAACCGGCGGAATGGGAAAAGATAGTTGCAAATGACATACCAGATAAAGGGCTAGTATCCAAAATATATAAGGAAGTCGCCAAACTCCACATTCAAAAAACAATTAATCCAGTGAAGAAATGGGCAGAAGACATGAACAGACACTTCTCCAAAGAGACATCCAGATGGTCAAGAGACACATGAAACAATGTTCAGCGTCCTCATCATCAGGGAAATACAAATCAAAACCACACTGAGATACCATCTCGTGCTGGTCAGAGTGGCTAAAATGAACAAATCAGGAGACTATAGATGCTGGCAAGGGTGTGGAAAAATGGGCACCCTCCTACACTGTTGGGAATGTAAACTGGTGCCGCCCCTCTGGAAAACAGTGTGGAGGTTCCCCCAAAAAATTAACAATAGAACTCCCCCATGACCCAGCAATAGCACTGCTAGGAATTTACCCAAGGGATACAGGAGTGCTGATGCATAGGGGCACATGGACCCCAATGTTCACAGCAGCACTTTCAACAATAGCCAAATCATGGAAACAACCTAAATGTCCATCAACTGATGAATGGATCAAGAAGATGTGGTTTATCTATACAATGGAATACTACATGGCAATGAGAAAGAATGAAATCTGGCCATGTGTAGCAATGTGGATGGAACTTGTGGGTGTTATGCTGAATGAAATAAGTCAGGCAGAGAAGGACAGATACCATATGTTTTCACTTATAAGTGGAAAAGGAGAAACTTAACAGAGGACCATAGGGGAGGAAAAGGGGAAAAAACAGTTGGGGAGAGGAAGGGAGGCAAACGATGAGAGACACTTCAAAACTAAGAACAAACTGAGGGCTGATGAGGGTGGGAGAGATGGGAAGGGGGGTGATGGGCATGGAGGAGGGCACTTTTGGGGATAGTACTGGGTGTTATATGAACCAACATGACAATAAACTATAAAAGAAAAAAAAGAAAATTTGTAAAATAAAAATTAAAAATTGAAAAAAATAGAAGATGAAAAGACAAGCGACAGACTAGGAGAAAATACTTGCAAAGCACATATCCAATAAAGAACTAGAATTTAGAATATATAAAAACTCAACAGTAAAAAAACAATCTAGTTAGGAAATCAGCAAATGACATGAACAACATATCATCAAAGAGGGTATACAAATGACAAACACACGAAAAGATGTTCAACAATGTTAGCCATTAGGACAGTGCCAATTAAGACCATAATAAGATATAGTACACACCTTTCAGAATGGCTACAATGAAAAGCAGTAACAGTACCAAATATTGCCAAGGATGCAAAAACCTAGGTCATCCATAGATTGCTTCTGGGAATGAAAAATAAAACAGCCACTCTGGAAAACAGTTTGGCAGTTTTATATAAAACTAAACATGGAACTACCATCTGACCCAGGAACTGCACACTTAGGCATTTTCCCCAGAAAATAAAACCTTATGTTTATGTTAAAAGCTATATACAAATTTTATGATAGCTTCATTTGTAATAGCCAAAAACTAGGAACAATCCTGGTGCCTTTCAGTGGGTGAATGGTTAAACAGACTGTGGTACATCTATACTATGAAAGAGTACTCCATGATAAAAGGGTTAATTACTGGCATGCAGAGCTTCAGATGAATCTAAGTTCATCTAAAGGAATTTAGGATATTCCTGACACTCAGGGAATTATGCTGAGTAAAAAGAGCCAATGCTAAAATGTCAAGAAGAACTTTATGATTTTATTTACATAACATCCCTGACATGACAAAATTACAGACTTGGAGAACAGGTTAGTAATTGCTAAGAGTCAAGAATGGGAGTTGGGAGGAGATACATATGACTATGGAAAGGCAGTGTAATGAATCACTGTGGTGATAGAAATATTCTCTACCTTGACTGTATTAATGAGATATCTTGGTTATGATAATGCAGTACAGTTTTGTAAGAAGTTAACATTGGGAGAAATGGAGTAAAGGATACACAGGATCTCTATATTATTTCTTAACAAAGTATGTTAATCTATAATTATCTCAAAATAAAAAAATCTATTTTTTTAAAAAATTCTATATCTGGGTAACTTGATTATTCTCTTTTTATATTTTAGCTGTTGTTTTTTTCTTATAGCTTTTTAGAAGTTCCTTTGAAACTATTAGCTTATTTGTGCATTTAAAAGAGATTAAAAATATCTGATTATTTGACACAGTAATTTCATATTTCTCAGAAATATATCCTCAGAAAACAATCAAGGGGCTCCTGGGTAGCTCAGTTGGTTGAGCATCTGACTTCAGCTCAGGTCTAGATCTCATGGTCCGTGGGTTTGAGCTCTACATCAGGCTCTGTGCTGACAGGTCACAGCCTGGAGCCTGCTTTGGATTCTGTCTCTCTCTCTCTTTCTCTCTCAATCTCTCTCTCTCTCTCTGCACCTCCCCTGCTCGCACTCTGTCTCTTTCTCTCTCTCAAAAATAAATAGACATTTAAAAAAATTTTTTAATCCAAAATGCAGAGAAATTCATGTAACATTGTTTATTAGCACAAAAGCCTGAAATAATCCTATATCCATCATCTAACGAGGGGTTAAATAAAATAACATATCCAATTGATGAAATAGTCTGTAACTGGTAACAATGTTAACAACAACAACAACAACAACAACAACCTATCAACAATACGTTAAGATGAAAATGTTTAATATAATGTTAAGAAACAACATAAAAATGGAAAATTATAAGTTCAATATGATTTCAATAATCAACAGTGATATGAATAGAATAAGGGAAATACTCCAAATGTAACCACAATAATGTCTAGATGATACAATTATGGGTAAGTTTTATTCTCCTCTCCTGGTTTGGAGAGGTTTTCCACAATGAGCTTACTTTTGGTATCGTCTTAGACTAGCTCTCATTCTTTCCAAGCCTTGGTATCTTCATTCATAAAATGGAGATAATAATAGTACCTTCCACATATTTGATATTATATCTAAAGTGCTTAACAAAGTACCCTGTACACAATCAATGACAGATAAATGTTACTTATTTGACAAGAATATGTGTTTAGTACTTATAATGTACAAGGCACTTTTCTAAGATCTTTCCAAATATTAACTCATTTAGTGCTCATAACAAGCCTCTGAGGTAAGTATTATTATTACTGAAAGAGGAAACTGAGGCACAGAAAAATTAAATAATTTGCTCAAAATCATACAGCTAATAAATAGTAGAGCTGGAGTCTGAACACAGATAGCCTGACTCCAAAGTCTATGCTATCAACCATCATACTATTTTGCTTTTGTTGGCTATTATTTTTTATGGCATAGACATAAAACCATGAGTCTGATCTAAAATAGTGGAAAAGGCAGAATTCTTCTAGAGATACATGGTTAATGACAACCAGCATGGGGAAAAGATGGTAAAGTGGGTACTTTGCTCTACAGAGTGTTTATGTGGTTTGTAGTCATATAGTTTAAACTGGATATCATCTCCCCAATTGTAACCTATATGGCCTTGAATAAATTACTTAACCTCTGTGGCATAAATTACATAATCTGTGAAATAAGATGTAAAAATATATCTATATTTCAGACTCATTGAAAGGATTACTGAAAATAATACATGCAAAGTAACTCTATGTAGTACACACTCAACAAATGCTTGTTTCCTTTCTCTTTGTTAACATCTAAAACACTGTTATTAAATAGGGCAGAACACATTCAGATAATCAAATCAAAATGTATGCCTCATGATAAATGGACCATCTCCTGATTATCACCAGCAAAATAAAACTGATGTATGGTACCTAAGTGGCTTAATGGACCATCTTTACTACCTAACCCAAAGTTCCTGGAAAATGCAGAACTTATAGAGTGTGTAGTTACAGCATCTGTTGGAGCTCGAATACCCAGCATAAACAGCAAGTGGGTGACTCTTGGTAACACTGTTTACTTGATAAATACAGGAGACACTATAAAAACATCCATTGACAGAGTCATAGGGCTCAACATCAAAAGCAAATATATACCATCTGCTCTTTATGTAGCATTATGAGCCACTAAAAATGGGGACAATAGATCACTGTATCAATATGCAATCCCAATATAATAATAAGGCTTAAGAGACACTGAGATATAATACCTGGAGCAAAAGAAAGGGAGAATGATCAAGTACTAAGTACAACTAAACTATCTATAGTAAATCCAAACTAGTAGTATAGTATTACTTATAGCTGGAGACAGAGTGTCGGTGATCTGTGAGTTTCCTAGTCATGGCAGAGCGGGATGGGGGGGCCTTTCCCACACAAGACTTGCAGCTGATGAAAAATGGATTATCTGCCATAACACAAAGCGTGTTTTACATTGATCACTTTAACAGTCAAGAAATTTTATAGCCATGATAATTAGCAAAATCCTGTATCTTGAAGTTATGTATGCCAAAGTTGTGAAAGTTGTCATGGAAAGAACATAGCCTTTGGAGTTAGATGGAGACTGGCCTATTGACCCCCCTCCTTAACATCAAGGTGACTTTGAGTAAGACATTTGAGCTCCTTTCATTCTTAATTTTATTCAGCTATAAAATAAAAAAAGTTACTTAACCATGGAGCATTGCTTTAAAGATTATAGATTATGTATGGAAAGGGCACATATCAGGTGCCCACTAAATCATAGCTATTCTATTATGCTATTATTAGTAGAAGTATTCAACAAAAAGGAATGGAAAAGAAACTCTTTGAACATTAATAAACAATATTTCCTGTAACAAGATTTCAAAAAATGACACAAAGATCACCGTCTTCAAAAACAAAAGTAGAATTAAAATGGAGTTTTAAGAATTTCAAATAACTCAGAAGGAGCAGGAAAGGAGAAACAAAGGAACAAAAGACATTGAGAACAAACAAAAAACAAATCATAAAGTAGCTGAGCTAAATCCAAACATATTGATAATTATACCGATTTTAAATGTACATTAAAAGATGAAGATTGTTAGAAGAAAAAACACAACTACCTAGCTTTATACTATGTATAAGAAACCCACTTCAAATAGAGTGATATAAGAAGGTTAAAAGTAAAGGGATGAAAAAAATTATACCATGTGAGCACTAATAAAAACAAAAGTGATAACGTAACCATATGAGTATCATGCAAAGTAACTTCAGAGCAAAGAAAATTATCAGAGATAAGGAGGGACATTATGCAGTGATATAGAGGGTCAGTTCACCAAGAAGACATGTATTTCTCAATGTACATGCAATTACCAACATAACCTCAAGATACTTGAAGCAAAAACACAAAATTGAAACAAAAAGTAGAAAAAAAACATAATTATGTTTGGAGATTTCAACACTTCTCTCTAGATAATAGATAAAATTAGTAGATAGAAAATCAGTAAAAAATATAGAGTACCGAGTACCACCTGTAAATCTAAAAATATTTAGAAAACAATAATAGCAAAATACATATTTTTCATGTGCACATTATTTGTCATTTACTTAGAAATAAACCTTAACAAATTTCTAAGAATTTAAATCACGCAAGTAAGTTCTCTGAACATAACAGAATTAAACCAGAAATCAGTAATTGAAAGGTAACAGAAAAATCCTCCAAACATTTGCAAATTAAACAACATACTCATAAATAATCAATCCAAAGAGGAAAATCTCAAGGAAAAAAATTTTTTTAAATTTAAACTGAGGGGCGCTTGGGTGACTCAGTCGGTTATGTGTCCGACTTTGGCTCAGGTCACGATCTTGTGGTTCGTCAGTTTGAACCCCGCATCAGGCTCTGTGCTGACAGCTCAGAGCCTTGAGCCTGCTTTGGATTCTGTGTCTCCCTCTCTCTCTGTCTCTCCCGTGCTCATATTCTGTCTCTCTCTCTCTCTCTCTCAAAAATAAATATTAAGAAAATTTTTTTTAAAATTTAAACTGAATAAAAGTGAATATAAAACACATTAAAATTGATGCCTGTAGTGCTATAGGGAAATTTACAGCACTAAAAGCTTACATCAGAAAAAATGAAAGGTTTCAAATAGATAAATCTGAGGTCCTACCTTCAGTAACTTGAAAAGAATAGCAAAATGAAACCACAGCAGGCCAAAGGAAGGAAATAATAAAGAGCAGTAATCCATGAAATTGAAACAGAAAAACAATAGAACAAATGAATGAAACAAATAGCTGATTACTTAATAAGATAAATAACATTTATAGACCTCTAGCAAGACACAAAGAAAAAAAAAAAAGAGAGAGAAGACACAAATTACCAAAACCAAGAATGAAAGAAGAGGTGTCACCACAGACACATATATCAAAAGGATAATAAGGAAACAGTACAAACTATGCATATAAATTTGACAACTAATATGGAATGGACAAATTTCCCCTAAAACATAAATTAACAAAAATCCTCCAAGATGAAATAGATAACCTGAGCAATCCTGTAACTATTAAGGAATTGATTGACAGTTAAACACCTTCCAAAAAAATAAAATCTTAAGATCCAGATGTCTTCCCTGGTGAGTTATACCAAATGTTTAAAAAAGAAATTTTACAAATCCTATAAATCTCTTTCAGAAAACAGAAGAGCAGAGAACACTTCCCACCACATTTTATGAGGCCAGAGGCCATTACCCTGATACCAAAATCAGACAATGAGAATAAAAGAAAATTAAAAACCAATATTCCTCATGAACATAGATGCAAAATTCCTCAACAAAATATCAGTAAACTGAATCCAGCAATACACAAAAAGAATAATATACTATAACCCAGGGGGATTTATCCAGGGAATGTAAGCCTAGTTCATGTTTAAAACTGAATTGTGTAATCCATCATGCCAATGTCCTTAAGAAGAAATACCACATGATCATATCAATTGACACAGGAAAAGCATTTGAAAAACCTAACCACTATGATAAAAAAAAAAAAAAAAAAACTCTCAGCAAACTAGGAATACAAGGGAACTTCCTCAACCTGATAAAAGGCATATGCAAAAAAACCTAGAGCTAACATCATATTTAATGATATAAGCTGAATGTTTGATACTGGGGAAAGCCAAGGATCTCCATCCACTCTAACTAGTCCTATTTAACATCAGGAAACTTAGCCAGTGCAATTGGCAAATAAGTAGAATATGAGTCATCTACACAATAGAATACACTCATCAAGAAGAAGGAACAAACTCCTGATGTATGTAACAAACTGGATAATCTAAAAGGCATTATGCTAAGGAAAGGAAACCAGTATCAAAAGATTGTGTTCTACATAACTTCATTTATGTGACATTCTCAAAAAGACAAAACTATCATAATGGAGAATGCACCAATGACTATAAGGGGTTGGGGTGGGAGAAAGATGTGACTAAAAGGGAGCAGAACAACTGAATGTTTTGGGGGTGGTGCAACCATCTGTACCCTGAGTGGGGGTGAACATATTACATGGCTTAAAAATCCAGAGAACTATACGTACCAAAAAAGTACATTAATTTAAGAAATATCTTTTAAAAAACAGAAAAACATCAAATTGCTGGCATCATTTTGACCAAATTCCTCTGGTTCAATAACTGTATTCCAGTGACAATTCTGTGAGTGCCCAGAATCAAAATGCAGATTGGGATACAACATAATAGTGTGGACATGCACTTAACTGAGTTGTATTTACTGGCCTAGAGCAAAGAAGCAGATCACAATCCTTACTCAGTATTTGTTTACCTTAGGGAATTTTATAGCAGGAGTCTAATTTATCATAAGTAAGATTGGCTGTCTACAAGGCTACTCCTTAGTGATATGACTTGCCAAATCAAATCAGATTTTATGATCAATATTCTTCATGATAAAGAGAGTGAATCCAGATTAGCCAAAAGAGTTGGTATTCCTCAATCTACTAAATTTTATTTGCTATGTCTTATTCTCGAAGAACTGCCTGTTTATTAATAGACATCTATAATACAAATGGTCAGAAACTCCCTGTCCAGATATCAACTACAGCCCACTGTCTCCATTAGTACTTTTACTATGCCAGAATTTAATTGGCCCTAAGAGTTTATGTCTGCCAACTTTTTCTAAATACAGTGCTTTCAAGCTTTATACAAAGAGCAATGCTTGGGCACTTAATACTTTGCTTTTTCTTGCTTGGAAATCAGTGACAGGTATGGGAGAGAAACCTTTGAGCAGAATAAAAGCAAACTGATGTTGAAAAGGCTCTAGAATAGAATTTCCAGAGACAATTACTCATTCATTTATTCAATAATTCATTTATTCAACAAAACGTTGAAATAATGACGACTTGGACCTAGTAGTAATAATGCAGATGGGAAGAAGCAGACAGGTTTTTAATCCACTCTGGATGTAGAGTCAAGATTTGCTGATTAATAACACATGGGGAGAGCTGAAGGAAAGAGGAATATCAAGCATAACTCCTATACTTTTGGCTTGAACAACTCAACACTTTGGTAGTGCCTTTTACTAAGAGTGTTAGCACTAGAGGAATATTGGGTTTGTGAAAGAAAGAAACTCAATTTTGAACACATTAAGAAGTCAGACATTCTAATGGGAAGAAATGGAAAGTAATTGGATATGTGAGTAAGGAGCACAAGGAATAAGTCTAAGCTAGAGTCTAAGCTAGACTTAACTAGGGAATATATTTAAAAAAAAAAAAAAAAAGAGGGGATGAGTAGGAAAAAAAGAGCACAGGACTGAACTCCAAGGTGTACCAACATTTGGAAATTAAGTATGGAAGGAGTAACCAGCAAAAGAGGTTGAGAAAGAATGGCCAGTGATGTTGGAGGAAACCCAGGAAAATCCAGTGCTTTGGAGGCCAAGAGTTGAAAGTGTTGGCAGATGGAGAGGATGATCAACCAACTAACAACTGGAGAGGCTGACGCTGCTCAAAAGTTAAATCAGATGAGGGCAGAGAACAGTCCTCTGGATTGACAACATGGAAGGCATTGACACCCTTAAAGGAGATCAGTTTTAGTGAAAGGAAACCAGTTTTCATGGAGTACTGGCACAGAAACTTGCCTAGAGTTAAAGTACAGATTAGAAGTAAAGAAGCATAAATAGTAAATATAGATAATACATTCCAAAAATTCAGCTACTCAAGGGAACAGGTAAGTGGGGTCAAAGGAAAGTTTATTAACATGGGAGATCTTAGAGAATATACATATGCTGATTGAAACTGCCAGCCAAGAGAGTGAAGCTGGTGATGTAGGAGAGAGTGGAGGAGAAAGAAAGAGCAGAGCTGTTGAGAAAGAGGCAGGAGATCTTTGATAGGAGGGAAGGCAGAGATGAGTACATGTGCCTAGTTAATCCTTGCAAGGCAATAATTGGGGCCTGTCAGTACCTATAATGTGGCTCCCCAGATTACAGACTTTGTGTAACATCCAACCTGGAAAGGCTCCAATCTTTACATCTCATGCCATTGTGCTATCTTGAGGGCACCTGGCCCAATAATCCCAGTATGCCTCGTTCCGAATGGTAGTAACTGGATGAGGAAGGGAGGCACTTTCAAGAAAATCTATCCCACTGTGTATTCTGTTTCATGCAATGGATCAGGAAACTGGTCAGGAAAATGATTCTATGTGAATAACATAATGCTACCAGAGGTTTTTTTTCTCTCCACCTAAAACTGTCTATGAAAACTTAGAGCAGACCATAGTTTAGCCTATAGCATACTCTACTAATGAAATCAGCAATACAGGAAGATTTACAAGTAAGAATGGACTATTTCAATTTGTTGGTGGTAATCTTGGGCTGGCTTGGTTGTAAGGTATGCTGAGATTGCTATGGTGGATAAACCTGAAACTGGGATATAAGTTTCCCACAAGGAAAGGATAACTTAAAAAAAGAAAAAAGGCTACAGCTTCCCAGGCACCCAGCACCTTCAGATTGTTAAAGGATTATCCCTTCAGATAGCAGATTAAATCCAGCATCAGCTAGGTGGAGTTTCACTCTGACAGAATCCCAAAGCTGGCTGTCATTGGCTATGTTCAATTACAGGGCTGGACTATACCCAAGGAATGAAAGTTGCAGATCTTCAGCTGAGCAGGATATGGCAAGCAGGAACTGATGTTGACTTGACATAAGCCACCAAGAGCACAATGCCAGAATCCAGGCTATATGCACCAGTCACTTCCCTGAAATCCTACGAGATCTCGGTAGTGAATACTGGCAATGAATTTAAGATTGTTAGGCAATCCTGCTGACTCCACAGAGATTTCTTTTTACCCCTCACCACCCTTCAACTACAATTAAGCCCTGATAAGAATTTGTTTTTACTAAGTGAATTTAGAGTTACTGTTTGCTGGAGAACTGGGTGGCCTTTTCTATTAAATAGAAAATAGGCATTCTTATTTTACCATAAAAATTTACACACACACACACACACACAACACACACACACACAGTAGCGATGTTTTGAAAATACTGAAAATAGGCCAGAATATTTCTAATTTAGGGTGTAGGAATAAAGCAGGGAGATATCATGCAATCAAATCTTTTTGACTCCTGAACCTCACCAAATCTCTTAGAGTCATGAAGCAATTTCTGTAAACTCGTAAGAATGCCTCCAGAGACACACAATGATGGTATGCACACAATTATAAGTCACTTAGCAGAGTTGGCATCTCTCTGACCATGAACACTAAACCCAAGATTAAACACCATTCCTAAAGAATGGCCATTTTCCTAAAAGCAGCTGGCCATTTTCCATGGGCTTCAGAGCTGAAGCTATTGCTAAATGCATCCTCTGAGGTACCACAGAGCTCATGCTCAAGCAATTCTACATGTTTTTAGGGACCTCAACATGACATCAAACTTCATCCTTAACTGACTGAGGATA